>NC_081185.1:14803818-14826370 GCF_029867415.1 Vicia villosa
TCTCTATATATATATATATATATATATATATATATATATATATATATCATTTAAATATTCGATAAAATAGTCTATATAATATTTTAAAATATGCTATATATTGATAATATTCTGTATATTTATATTATTATATATATTTATCATATTTGATTATTTTCATTAATATTACATAAATTTTTGATATTGTATATATTCTATGTATTTATAATATTTTGTAATATTTCTATACTTATAATAAAATATTAAAAATCTATAAATATTATATATTTTAAATAGTCTATAATATTCTATAAATATTATACATATTTATAATACTCAACAACATTCCATGTATTTATATGAATTTAAATATATTCTATATATATGTAATACTCTATATATTTATATGCGTAAGATTATAGACATATACATAATATTTTATATGTATTTAAATAATCTTCTTTATATGTAATATTCTATATATTAATATGTTTAGAACTTTCCTTCTATTAAAGCGTCTAGAATACTCTTTGGATGTATGTATAAATTCGATATAGTCTATAAATAGTGGATAACTTATGGGTAAAAAAATTAACAATATGAATGTAAATTAGTTTGTAAAGTATTTTTTTACAAACAATAGAAATTATCTTTATCTCAAATAGTCTTTCCTTCCAATTCCTTACAAAATACCTTTTTTTTCACAATTTTTTTGGCACTTCATTAATTCTACAATGCAGGTAAGGATATCGCCTCTATTGATGGTATTATAATCGAATACACAAGGTTTGCAAAGAAATATTTATTACATATTCTAACATTGTTGTTGTTTACATGCTTCAATTATTGATTAGAAAGTGACCATGTTTGGCTTGATTCCTTTCTCAATCATTGCAAAAAGAAACATTATGGAGTCTACTAGATGTATTATGGAAAAATAATTTAGTAGAGTCTTGCAGTATGTGTCTTCTTGCAATGATTGTGCTAGGAATCAAGTAAAATGTAGTCATTTTCAAACTTATAAATTATGCATGTCAACAATTACTTACTTTGGTATAATAATTCATATGTCTTCCAAAACCATTAAATACATGTTGAACAATCGTCTGCTACCCTTATTGATGGTGCTTTTTCAGAATAAGTTGGGTGACGACATATACTTTTCAAAACGCTTGTTATCTATGATGTTTTGAATTGTTCTCAATCTTTTAGTACTTCACATAACTATCCATCACTAAAATGTTCTTAATTCATTTGTCCATCAGTCAATTAATAGGTTATGGCTATTAAGTCCTCTCTCTCTCTCTCTCTCTCTCTCTCTCTCTCTCTCTCTCTCTCTCTCTCTCTCTCTCTCTCTCTCTCTCTCTCTCTCTCTCTCTCTCTCTCTCTCTCTCTCTCTCTCTCTCTCTCTCTCTATATATATATATATATATATATATATATATATATATATATATCATTTAAATATTCGATAAAATAGTCTATATAATATTTTAAAATATTCTATATATTAATAATATTCTATATATTTATATTATTATATATATTTATCATATTTGATTATTTTCATTAATATTACATAAATTCTTAATATTGTATATATTCTATGTATTTATAATATTTTGTAATATTTCAATACTTATCATAAAATATTAATAATCTATAAATATTTATATATTTTAAATAGTCTATAATATTCTATAAATATTATATATATTTATAATACTCAACAACATTCCATGTATTTATATGTATTTAAATATATTAAATATATATATATATATATATATATATATATATATATATATATATATATATATAATATTCTAATATGCGTAAGATTATATATATATACATAATATTTTATATGTATTTAAATAATCTTCTTTATATTTAATATTCTATATATTAATAAGTGTATAACTTTCCTTCTATTAAAGCGTCTAGAATACTCTTTGGTTGTTGTTATACCCTAAATTTTGCCCCGACTTTTTATCTGCATCATTTACATTTAGCATCCTTATTTTATCTCAAAAAAAAATGAAAAAAATATAAGTAACGTCTTAGACGTTCATTTGCATTATTCTCATCCAAAAAAAATTTGAAAAAAACATATACATTCATTTCATAACATCATTTTAGAATTAATGGTATTTTTGTCTACTCTTATTTTGGATTTTATGATTTTAATTTTTAAATTCAACTTAGATATAAGTTGAGTTTTAATTAAAGTTAATAAATCATTTTTATTGTATCTTTTGTTATTACTTGTTTTCTTAATTTTTTCTAACAGGTGCAAATAAAGAAGAGATCCATTTTTAATCAAAGACAATTGATGTGGTCCAAGTTGATCCATGTTGTTTTAAGGGCCCATTATCATTTTGAAGCCCTTTTGAAGATATTTGAAAGCCAAGAAGAAATTTGTGTGGGACCAAGCAAGCAAAGTCATGATCTCAGCAAGGGAATTCACGTTTTCCCTTCGCACCAAGCATGTCAAGTTTTCTGCCAATTCATTCCAAATTTTCTTCATCTGCATTTCAAACAAAAAACAACTTGCAATCTTAACCCTCCATTCATGGGTAATCAAAGGCTCACAATTGCTTCAAATAATTCACACTTCTAGAAAGGCACTAAAAACAAAACCATAACAAACTTTTTGCCAGCAGAAAATATCTTCACTTTTCTCACGCGATTTCTACTGCCACTCTCCGAAAAAAGTGGATCGGGAAAACAGAAATCTGATCCTCAATCCACACTGAAATCTCCCTTTTGCCCTCACTCTCCAATTCCTATATATACACTGCTTCATTTCAAAGAAAAGGGGAGGAAGAAAAAGCAAAGAAACTCTGCTCAAATGAAACCACGCTTCCTCCAAAATTCATCAAAACCGATTCTCCATTCATAATCCTCATACAACCAAACCTGCAACATTCATCAAACCAGAAAAACTTAAATAAACACCATCTTCATCAGAACACCTTCATACATCTTCATCAAAACACTCACACATCCTTCACCTTCATAATCACACCATAAAATCTGCTACTCCATAATCAAAACTCACCATAAACTTACCTTAATCCACCTTCAACAACCATGACCGATCCATAATCAACCTCACCTACAAACTCACAACCGGACCTGAATCCATCAACTTCAAACATCAACGACATCTCATCAGCTTACCTTCTAAACCGTCACTTTCGATTCGCGACCAACACCACTTCTTCTCCGACGCTGAGCCGATCTCGCATCACCTCATTCTGAACAACACAACAGAACCACGTGCAAGAACGAGAGGGAGACGAGGCGGACATCTTCGACGGAATCAATCCAATACGACGTTGAAACCAGATCGAAGCATCATCGGAGCTTCAAACAGCCGGAATCCAGAAACAAGAGGAACTTCATTTAGGTACTTTCTTCACGATTCTTGCTGCACATATATCTTCATGTTTGCTTGCCTGTTATACCATTGAGAACGGTTGTTATCTCGTGGATTGTTTCAATTTCTGCGGTTTGGCTTTGTTGTTTGGGTTGAGTTATGATTTGAATTTGTTTATGAGTGTAATTTTCTTGAGAGCATGATTAGAATTTTGAGAGATTGTTGATTTGAGTGTGAGTGAGATCGAGAATGAGTAAGGAGAGAGGGAGAGTTTTGTTTGACTTGTTGAAGCGAGAACAGAGATGAACAAAAGCGTTAGATTAGAGTAAAGTTTGTGAGAGAGTCAAACAAAGAGGAGTGGTTTCTTTCTCTCTTAAATTGTTGCGTTTTTGGGGTTTTAGGGTTTGTTTGGGCATTTGGGCCTTTCATTTGTTTTAATCTGTGAGCCCGATCCTTCTTTCTTTTGTTACACCCCGTTTGATCCATGAAACCCCTTCATTTGCTGTTTGTAGTCCATTGGTTTTTTTGAGCTCAGCTATCAAAGCCCAACCGAACTAATTGCTGCCACACCCTTACTTGCACTACACCCCTGACTGATGGTTAATTGATCTTTGGGCCTGCCTGATCTATGCCCAAAGTCCATTTTTCTATTTACACCCTCATTTCAGTATTTTAGCCCATTTAGTTTTTTTCTTGTTATTTGTTTGTATTTTGTGTTATTGTTTTTATGCTAATTGAAAAATACAAAAATATGCTTAGTTAGATTTTTATTTCTCTACTATTATCAAAAATACAAAAAATATTTCATTATGTTAGATTTATTAGATTTTATTTTCATATAAAAAATGTCAAAAATATGCCTTATCTTGCTTAGTCCTTTTTAGATTTTAATATGCTATTTTCTTAGATATCTCTTGTTAAATCTTGATTAATACTTGTTAATATTTCCTTATCATTTTTCATGCATCATTTTTTATATCCGTACTAACATTTGCTTGACTTTTGTGAGGTACTACTATCATTGAGCCATTGGATTTTATGGTGGACATTTATAATTCATTTTAATTTTTGTATATATTATCCTTTTATTTTCCGATTTATTTTTCGATTGGGTTGTAATAATTGGTAGTTAATTTTCATCCCCATTCGTTTAAGTTTGTAATCCCCATCCCCGAGGCCATGTAATAATTTTACCGCTTTCCTTTACCGCTTTATTATTATTGCTTGCATGCTTTTAACCGTTTTTCAAAATAAAATTAGGTTCTTAGCCGTTTTCTACCATAAGTCGATCGCACTTCACGCATCGCCATCAACCGTACTTACACATGCACACTTGCACGTACACTCTTATTTTACCTCTTTCATGTTCACCCCTTTATGCTTGAACTTGTATGCTTGTTTGTATGGATTTTACCCGTATGAGTTTGTATGTTTTTATTTACTTCTTCTACTTTCCATCTTTTTAAACAATAAAATGTTCACCCCCGCATTACTTGGTCCATATACCAAGCTCCCAACCAACTCTTTGTAAGTCGAGTGTCTTGCGCACCGCCATCGACCTGTTTTTTTTCAAAACTCTTTTTCATAATAAAACCTTGACTTTTGTCATGTGTTCTTCTTTAAACTCTTTTGTGCACTTGCACTCTTTTTCCTTTAAAACTGTTTTCAATAAAATCCTTTTTCGAAACTTTTGAGCAGAACTACAAATGCTCTGACTTCTCCATTGCACTGAGGAGGTATGTAGGCACAAGACACAACGTCTTGCCGAGCAAACTTTTGTAAATAATCTTTTTCTTTTGTAAATAACCTTTTCTTGTCTCTTTTCTTTCTTTTTAGCAAACAAAACCGCTTTAACTTTCAAACACAGATTTTCAAAAGGTTCCTGTGGAGTACCACAGATGTGAGGGGTGCTAACACCTTCCCCTTACATAACCAACCCCCGTATCCAGATTTTCTCTTTGTGGTTTTTTCGAGTTTTTTCCCTTTCCCCTTTTGGAATTAAAAAAGTTCGGTGGCGACTCTTGCTTTTAACGACTTAAGTTAACCAATGACTTAAACTCAAATTTTCCGCCGCTACAGAAAAGTGGCGACTCTGCTGGGGATCTTCCTAAGTGGGTTTAGCCTATTTTGTTTATCTGTGTGCTTATGTTTTTGCTTATTGTTTGCTTTTTCTTTTTTGTATATATCTTTAATTGTATATATTTTTATGTGGTTACTTGGGTGATACTTTGTGATGAGATAAAGTCCTAACCCGGACTTTTGTGAGTAACTTGAGATAGGAGGTGGTAAGACCAATAGTTGCATGTCAGGAGCGATCCTTAACATGAGCATCATATGGTGGAACCCCAATCAGTGGAGGCCTCATGGAAGGTAGTAGATGTTGTTACGAGCTATCGTAGGAACGCTATTACTTTCAATAGTGAGTGTCCGTAGAAGCTGAATGACCTAGAACCCTTTTAACTCATCTAAGCCTTTTTTAGGATGTAGCGCAGAAACAAGTTCAAGTACCAATTTGTTCTTGTTGTCATGCGATGCTACGCTCAGACGAGGTCTTTTTAGGAATATTATTGGCGCCCATGAGCAATTGTGCGAGCCGGTAGTATCCGATAGAAGATTGAAAACTCTGGGAACCTTTATAGAACCCGTTTGGCAGGTACAAAATTCCCTAGTACATACCTTTGTGGGTGGTTCTTAACCATAACTCCATGCTCGTGACTTTGAACCTTGTTTGTGTGACCTTGATTATGATGGATACATAAACCATGCATTCGTTTGATTTCCAAGGAACTCATAGGTCTTTCTTTGTAAACATCATAAGTTTCATCAAACTCAATGGATCTTGGGTGTTGATAGGGTGAAAACCCTAATCCACCAAAATGGATGATTGATCTTGATGATAACTTGATCAATGCTTTCATCAAATTTAGGATTTACTTCCTTCATGCTTTGATGTTTACAAATTAATAACTTGAATTCCTCGAAAATCAAACAATAACAAAAACAACATTGCATTTGCATTGCATCATTTGCATACTTCATGCATTTATCCAGGTTGTCCAGAAAACTTATCCTTGTCTGTCTCCATCTTCAGTGTTGTCTGTCTACCGTCAAGCTGATTCCTCCACACAAGTACGGAACTAGAGCTGCTGTTAGACAAAGAATGGCAGACCAAGAGAAACATAACATGGAAGTTAGAATGGAAATTGATGAGTTGAAATCAGGCATGATTAAGCTTACCGAGATGATGCAAGTGTTGATGGCTAGGACTGATCCACCTCAGAGGACTGTTATTTCCGAAGTCTCCACTGCTGTTGTTGATCCTTTACAGGTTCAGAAGCCACCTTCTACTTGGCCAGAATTTGGGTTACCTGAGAATTTCTCTCCAACATATGTTAATGCTTCTATGGTGGGTCAAACTTCGAGGCAGATATTCCAACCTCCGGTCTTTTCTGAACCTCCACCTGTTGTTCATACTACTGCTCAAGCTGTTCCAGCTCGTTATGACAATCCTCTCTATGATTACCGTTCTGTTGGTTCTCGAAGTGTTAGTCAAGGAGATTGTGGTGAAGTTGAAGAAGTCCGTGAGCAATATCAGGCATTGGAAAAGAGACTAAGAGCTATGGAAGGAAACAATTTCTTTAGTGTGAATGCTGATAACATGGGTCTTGTTTCAAATCTTGTCATGCCTTCCAAGTTCAAAGTTCCTGAGTTTGAGAAGTACAAGGGGCATACTTGTCCAAGCAGTCATTTGACCATGTACTACAGAAAGATGACTGCTTACACCAACAACCAGAATTTGCTCGTTCACTGCTTTCAAGACAGTTTAAGTGGAGCTTCGTTGAAGTGGTACATGAGTTTGGAAAAGGGTTGTGTTCAGAATTTCCAAGATTTAGCTGATGCGTTCATGAAACAGTACAAGTATAATCTGGATATGGCACCTGATCGTCGTCAACTTCAGAATATGGCTCAGAAGGAAAAGGAATCTTTCAAGGAATATGCTCAACGTTGGAGAGAATTAGCTTCCCAAGTTGAACCACCTTTGTCTGAGAAGGAATTAACTAGCTTGTTCATGGATACCCTTTCTCCTTTCTTTTGGGAGAAGATGATTGGAAGTGTGTCTTCAAACTTCACTGATTTGGTAACAATTGGTCAAAGGCTAGAAGAAGGAATCAGGAAAGGAAAAGTGTTTGTTGCTGTTGATTCTTCAAAGAAACCTTTTGGGGGCTTCCAGAAGAAGAAAGAGAATGAGACTAATGCTGTGTCAGATGATAGAAGAAGATTTCACCGTAGACCTCAAAATGGTGATCAACCTTATGTATCTGCTGTCACTCCTGTGCGAGTTCAAGCTCCTCAACCTCAGGTTGCCAACCAGAATCAGAATCGCGATAGGACTCACTTCGATCCTATTCCTATGACTTACACTGAACTATATCCCGCGCTGGTCCGAAAAGGTTTGATCACAACAAGACCCATGCCTCCTCCTCGAAACCCTCCCTCAATAGGATTTCGGCCTGATCTTCATTGTGAGTTTCATCAGGGTGGTGCTGGCCATGATTTAGAACATTGCTATGCTTTGAAGGCCTTGGTGCAAGAGTTGGTTAGATCAAAGATGCTATCTTTCAGGGATATGGGTCCTAACGTTGTCACTAATCCTTTGCCAGATCAAAGTGGCTGAAGACAAGTCAAAGCCAGATGGTCTCCTAAAGCCAAGTGTTTCCGACGGGATAGCTCATCTTTGTTGCTGATTAGTCACTAGGCCTTGTTTCTTTACTGTTTACAATTTCCTTGTTTGTATTGTGTGTTACTTTTAAACTTTGTTTGTTCCTAAATGTTAAGTTTAATGAAATGAGCATTGCATATTTTGAATTCATTTACCTCCACTATGTTTATGTTTATGCCTTCTTTTACAAAATTTTCTTCCATTTGCTTTCTCTATCAAACTTGTGTTTTATGCAAAGATTGGAGGGAGGATGATGACAACGAAATACCCAAGTTGTTGAATTGTATGCTTTCAAATAAAACTTTGCTGATGATGTACAGGCATTGTTTCAATTCCCAAACACTGGAGAAATAAGGAAGTTAATCCCTTGTCAACCCCTTTGAGCCTTCGAAGTAGGAGTTTCTTTCTGTACGAAAAAACCCGCATTTTAAACCTGGGGCAGGGCAGTTCTCAGTTAATTTGGCTGTGCATTCTATTTTAAGAGAATCATTCAGTACACCTTTCAACAAAGGTTTCAATCGCAAGCGTTCCTCCGCACACATCAAAGAAATGTTGGAGATGTCAATCAAAAGCCAATGATGGTTCATCAATCATTAAGCAAGGCGGTTGCTATCTTTCAAAAAAAAAAAAAAAGTATCAAAAAATAGAATCAAAGAAAAGCCTGTTAAGTCAAGACCAAAAATGACTTAGGCAAAAACAAGGTCATCCCGCTGACTGTAACTTCAAAAATAAACAGCTCAGGCAAAAGTTAGGGATATCAAAAGAAAAAGATGAAAAAAGAGAAGTCAATAAATTCCTAAACAACACAATGTTGTGACTACCAAAAGGAAGAAATGACCGCCATCTCAAAAGTTCTATTTGCTTGTGAAACTATCATTATCAAAGGTGCAAATCCAGAAGTCTCTTGGAACTTGAATGCATAAGTTGAATTAACTGAGTGTTAGGACTGGAGATCATCACGAAGATGGGATGGGTACAATCAAATTTTGAGCCTTATATCCTTTGTTTCTAAAACCGTGAACCTGACCACGTTACAACCTTTAAAAGACCTAATTGAAGCAAGGTTTATTTTGAAAGCATACTACAACAAGGTTGCGTAAGCTGACTCCCAAGAGATTTTCCAATCATTTGTTTTGATATCATGCCTTTGCTTTATCTTTCGCTTTGAATGTCTTAACCTCTATGTTTTGACCAGTGATTCCATTTGCTTTACATCAATAACATCATTCCAATGATTTTGATTTCAAAAATATGTTTTGAGCATTGCATTAAAATTACCATTCTTGAATGAACATTTTATTTGCAAGTAAGCACTCATCTTTCAGGAAAGTTCAAACAGTCGAGAAATTTGATTAGTGATCTTATCAGGGGCACGTTACTTCAAGATCCTGTTGTTCAGATGTTTAGTCAAGATTTGTTGATCAAAATATCCTTTCAAGACTTATACTGGGGCAAGCCATCCCAACATGCATTTCAAGAATTGAAGCCATGATCAGTTCATCCCCAGTACAGTTCAACTGAAGCCATGATCAGTTAACTTGCAACAATTGGTCAATCAGGGGCAATGTTCGTTAGCAATCCCCAAGCAGTTTATCAGTCCTTCCCAAAAGGATCATCATTTTGATACAGTTACAGTGCAATAGAAGCGTGTTCAAGCATCTTCTTCCCAAGCAGAGTTGGAAGAGTTCCCGTGTTGAGGAATCAGAGCTCCAATCTTGCCTCACAAAAGAGTCTACCTCAGTTGTCACACACAATTGCATTGCATTGATCATATATCATGCATAGAAAAATTCAACATCATGCATTGAAGCAAAATTCATGCTCATTTACATTCTCTGAGGTCCTGTTGTTATCAACATCCTACCTTGAGATCAAAGTCCAACCTACTTGGCACCTATCCAAAACAAATACTTGTTTGTCTTCTCCGTCTAGTGCTATTCCTAGATGTCTTTTCCTTCTTTCTTTCAGTGCCATTCCTGAAAGATGTTTCTCACTTTATTCAGTGTCGTTCCTGGATATTGTGATTCCTTACCTCATTCAGTGCCATTCCTGAGTGTTGTGATTCTTATTTCTTTCAGTGCCATTCCTGAAAGATGTTTCTCACTTTATTCAGTGCCGTTCCTGGATATTGTGATTCCTTACCCCATTCAGTGCCATTCCTGAGTGTTGTGATTCTTATTTTTTTCGGTGCCATTCCTGAAAGATGTTTCTTCACTTTATTCAGTGCCGTTCCTGGATATTGTGATTCTTTATCTCATTCAGTGCCATTCCTGAATGTTATGATTTCCCTTTCTTTCAGTGCCATTCCTGAAAGATGTTTCTCGCTTTATTCAGTGCCATTCCTGGATATCGTGATTTTCTCACCTCATTCAGTGCCATTCCTGAATGTTGTGATTCCCTTTTACTTCTTTCAGCGCCATTCCTGAAAGACTTGTTTCACTTAATCCAGTGTCATTCCTGGATATCATTTTCTCACTTCATTCAATGTTATTTTCGGATGTTGTGATCTTCACTTTATTCAATGCTATTCCTGAATATCGTGATCCTTTGAAATCTAGTTTTATTCCTGGTTGACGCATACCTTTTCCCCAGCTGTTTCTTTCATTCAAGTCCATTACTCATTCTTTTTGTGTATTCCCCTGCGGAGTTCTTGTTTCCTTTTCCAAGTTTCTACATCAACAGTTTGTCTTTTGTGGCACTATATTCCCCACGGAGATTCGAGTCGGTCTCATATCGTACAAAAAAAAAGAGTCTCGGCATTCATAGCATAACATATCATTGCATCAAGGGGCAAAATTCAGTTTTTTTTTAAGTATTTAATTACCTTCTGTCACTGATATCTTGATGACTAAGTCATCCAAGCTACCTGGCTAAAGATAATTAAATAGGGGCAGCTGTTATACCCTAAATTTTGCCCCGACTTTTTATCTGCATCATTTACATTTAGCATCCTTATTTTATCTCAAAAAAAAAATGAAAAAAATATAAGTAACGTCTTAGACGTTCATTTGCATTATTCTCATCCAAAAAAAATTTGAAAAAAACATATACATTCATTTCATAACATCATTTTAGAATTAATGGTATTTTTGTCTACTCTTATTTTGGATTTTATGATTTTAATTTTTAAATTCAACTTAGATATAAGTTGAGTTTTAATTAAAGTTAATAAATCATTTTTATTGTATCTTTTGTTATTACTTGTTTTCTTAATTTTTTCTAACAGGTGCAAATAAAGAAGAGATCCATTTTTAATCAAAGACAATTGATGTGGTCCAAGTTGATCCATGTTGTTTTAAGGGCCCATTATCATTTTGAAGCCCTTTTGAAGATATTTGAAAGCCAAGAAGAAATTTGTGTGGGACCAAGCAAGCAAAGTCATGATCTCAGCAAGGGAATTCACGTTTTCCCTTCGCACCAAGCATGTCAAGTTTTCTGCCAATTCATTCCAAATTTTCTTCATCTGCATTTCAAACAAAAAACAACTTGCAATCTTAACCCTCCATTCATGGGTAATCAAAGGCTCACAATTGCTTCAAATAATTCACACTTCTAGAAAGGCACTAAAAACAAAACCATAACAAACTTTTTGCCAGCAGAAAATATCTTCACTTTTCTCACGCGATTTCTACTGCCACTCTCCGGAAAAAGTGGATCGGGAAAACAGAAATCTGATCCTCAATCCACACTGAAATCTCCCTTTTGCCCTCACTCTCCAATTCCTATATATACACTGCTTCATTTCAAAGAAAAGGGGAGGAAGAAAAAGCAAAGAAACTCTGCTCAAATGAAACCACGCTTCCTCCAAAATTCATCAAAACCGATTCTCCATTCATAATCCTCATACAACCAAACCTGCAACATTCATCAAACCAGAAAAACTTAAATAAACACCATCTTCATCAGAACACCTTCATACATCTTCATCAAAACACTCACACATCCTTCACCTTCATAATCACACCATAAAATCTGCTATTCCATAATCAAAACTCACCATAAACTTACCTTAATCCACCTTCAACAACCATGACCGATCCATAATCAACCTCACCTACAAACTCACAACCGGACCTGAATCCATCAACTTCAAACATCAACGACATCTCATCAGCTTACCTTCTAAACCGTCACTTTCGATTCGCGACCAACACCACTTCTTCTCCGACGCTGAGCCGATCTCGCATCACCTCATTCTGAACAACACAACAGAACCACGTGCAAGAACGAGAGGGAGACGAGGCGGACATCTTCGACGGAATCAATCCAATACGACGTTGAAACCAGATCGAAGCATCATCGGAGCTTCAAACAGCCGGAATCCAGAAACAAGAGGAACTTCATTTAGGTACTTTCTTCACGATTCTTGCTGCACATATATCTTCATGTTTGCTTGCCTGTTATACCATTGAGAACGGTTGTTATCTCGTGGATTGTTTCAATTTCTGCGGTTTGGCTTTGTTGTTTGGGTTGAGTTATGATTTGAATTTGTTTATGAGTGTAATTTTCTTGAGAGCATGATTAGAATTTTGAGAGATTGTTGATTTGAGTGTGAGTGAGATCGAGAATGAGTAAGGAGAGAGGGAGAGTTTTGTTTGACTTGTTGAAGCGAGAACAGAGATGAACAAAAGCGTTAGATTAGAGTAAAGTTTGTGAGAGAGTCAAACAAAGAGGAGTGGTTTCTTTCTCTCTTAAATTGTTGCGTTTTTGGGGTTTTAGGGTTTGTTTGGGCATTTGGGCCTTTCATTTGTTTTAATCTGTGAGCCCGATCCTTCTTTCTTTTGTTACACCCCGTTTGATCCATGAAACCCCTTCATTTGCTGTTTGTAGTCCATTGGTTTTTTTGGGCTCAGCTATCAAAGCCCAACCGAACTAATTGCTGCCACACCCTTACTTGCACTACACCCCTGACTGATGGTTAATTGATCTTTGGGCCTGCCTGATCTATGCCCAAAGTCCATTTTTCTATTTACACCCTCATTTCAGTATTTTAGCCCATTTAGTTTTTTTCTTGTTATTTGTTTGTATTTTGTGTTATTGTTTTTATGCTAATTGAAAAATACAAAAATATGCTTAGTTAGATTTTTATTTCTCTACTATTATCAAAAATACAAAAAATATTTCATTATGTTAGATTTATTAGATTTTATTTTCATATAAAAAATGTCAAAAATATGCCTTATCTTGTTTAGTCCTTTTTAGATTTTAATATGCTATTTTCTTAGATATCTCTTGTTAAATCTTGATTAATACTTGTTAATATTTCCTTATCATTTTTCATGCATCATTTTTTATATCCGTACTAACATTTGCTTGACTTTTGTGAGGTACTACTATCATTGAGCCATTGGATTTTATGGTGGACATTTATAATTCATTTTAATTTTTGTATATATTATCCTTTTATTTTCCGATTTATTTTTCGATTGGGTTGTAATAATTGGTAGTTAATTTTCATCCCCATTCGTTTAAGTTTGTAATCCCCATCCCCGAGGCCATGTAATAATTTTACCGCTTTCCTTTACCGCTTTATTATTATTGCTTGCATGCTTTTAACCGTTTTTCAAAATAAAATTAGGTTCTTAGCCGTTTTCTACCATAAGTCGATCGCACTTCACGCATCGCCATCAACCGTACTTACACATGCACACTTGCACGTACACTCTTATTTTACCTCTTTCATGTTCACCCCTTTATGCTTGAACTTGTATGCTTGTTTGTATGGATTTTACCCGTATGAGTTTGTATGTTTTTATTTACTTCTTCTACTTTCCATCTTTTTAAATAATAAAATGTTCACCCCCGCATTACTTGGTCCATATACCAAGCTCCCAACCAACTCTTTGTAAGTCGAGTGTCTTGCGCACCGCCATCGACCTGTTTTTTTTCAAAACACTTTTTCATAATAAAACCTTGACTTTTGTCATGTGTTCTTCTTTAAACTCTTTTGTGCACTTGCACTCTTTTTCCTTTAAAACTGTTTTCAATAAAATCCTTTTTCGAAACTTTTGAGCAGAACTACAAATGCTCTGACTTCTCCATTGCACTGAGGAGGTATGTAGGCACAAGACACAACGTCTTGCCGAGCAAACTTTTGTAAATAATCTTTTTCTTTTGTAAATAACCTTTTCTTGTCTCTTTTCTTTCTTTTTAGCAAACAAAACCGCTTTAACTTTCAAACACAGATTTTCAAAAGGTTCCTGTGGAGTACCACAGATGTGAGGGGTGCTAACACCTTCCCCTTACATAACCAACCCCCGTATCCAGATTTTCTCTTTGTGGTTTTTTCGAGTTTTTTCCCTTTCCCCTTTTGGAATTAAAAAAGTTCGGTGGCGACTCTTGCTTTTAACGACTTAAGTTAACCAATGACTTAAACTCAAATTTTCCGCCGCTACAGTTGTATGTATAAATTCGATATAGTCTATAAATAGTGGATAACTCATCATGTGTAAACAAATTAACAACATGAATGTAAATTAGTTTGAAAAGTATTTTTTTACAAACAATAGAAATTATCTTTATCTCAAATAGCCTTTCCTTCCAATTCCTTACAAAATATCCTTTTTTCACAATTTTGTTGGCACTTCGTTAATTCTACAATGCAGTTAAGGATACCGCCTCTATTGATGATGTTATAATCGAATACTCAAGGTTTGCAAGGAAATATTTATTACATATTCTAACATTGGTGTTGTTTACATGCATCAATTATTGATTAGAAAGTGACCATGTTTGGCTTGATTCCTTTCTCAATTGTTGCAAAAAGAAAGATTATGGAGTCTACTAGATGTACTATGAAAAAATAATTTAGAAGAGTCTTGCATTGTGCGTCTTATTGCAATGATAGTGCTAGGAATCAAGTAAAATGTAGTCATCTTGAAATCTATAAATTATGCATGTCAACAATTACTAACTTTAGTATAATAATTCATTTTTCTTCCAAAACCATCAAATATATGTTGAACAATCGTCTGCTACCTTTACTGATGGTGCTTTTTCAAAATAAGTTGGGTGACGACATAGACTTTTCAATATGCTTGTTATCTATGATGTTTTGAATTGTTCTCAATCTTTTAGTATTTCACATAACTATCCATCTCTAAAATGTTCTTAATTCGTTAGTCCATCAGTCAATTAATAGGTTATGGATATTAAGTCCTCTCTCTCTCTCTCTCTCTCTCTCTCTCTATATATATATATATATATATATATATATATATATATATATATATATATATATATATATATATATATATATATATATATATATATATATATATATCATTTAAATATTCAATAAAATATTCTATATAATATTTTAAAATATGCTATATATTGATAATATTCTATATATTTATATTATTATATATACTTATTGTAATACCCCATATTATTCTAGGCATGATTATCCATATAATTATGAAGTATTAAGAGGGAAATAATGGATTAATATAATTAAGAGAATGTTAGTTGGAATAGAAAGATGTTGGTTAGAAGCAAACCAAATGGCAAGGTGGTAATTTTGGTTTAGTTGAGGGGCACATTAGACCTTAACCTTATATTGCATGACATGTGATTGGTTGGTAGAGGTACACCATTCCAAATTCAGAATTTTGTGAAAAAGAAGTGGAGAGAGAAGTGGAAGAAGTCTTGCACCTCATTTCAAGTTCCATTTTCGTATTCCATGGACAGCTCTCACTAATCTGATCATAACTCTCTGCTCACAACTCCAATTCAGGTGATTCTCGAAGATTTGGGTTCTACACGGAATTCTCTTCGATTTGGTATATTATTTTGTTCTAATAGCTTGTTTATTTGTGGAGAAAAACGAGTTTGAAGTTGGAAGGTCCATGCTGAATGTGTGTCAAAGATTGGTTACGGGTTTGATCATGTTAGAGGTGAAGTTTTGGCATCAATGGAAGTTCAATGGCTGCATGATCATCATCCTAATCTCTCTAAATCTAAGGTGAGTCCTTAGATAGAAACTATGGGGTTTGCATGTTGGGGTTTCTATTTGGGGTTTAGGGATTGTGAGCAATTATAAATCATTGATGCTAGCTATGTTTGATTGCTTTAGTCCTTGCATGTTAATGTTCCTAAATGTATTTATATGATGCAATTTCGTTGGGATTGTTTTGCAAGTGTAGGAAATCAATTATATGGTGTTTGGAACTGGTTTAAAGCTTTTAAAACGCAGAAAATTGATTCTGCTACAGGGTATTCGGTTACGGGTCTTTGGGTAACCGATTACTCTGTTAAAAATGCAACTTTGGACTGTTTTTAGTGCCAGTAATCGGTTACTGAGTTTAGGTAATCGGTTACCCTGGGCGCAGAGGAAAAAAAATCAGCAACTTTCGAAATTCGTAACTTTTGCGTCGTAAGTCCATTTCGCGCAAACTTTATATCGTTGGAAAGCTAGCGACGTGTACTTTCTAATAAAATTGGTCCCTAAACCAAAATATTTGATTTAATAATATAAGAATCCTTCTTAGTGAGACTTGTCTATCGAGTATGTGTACATACTAAGGTTTTATATGACCATGGGTGTGTTAATTTTGTTACATGTGAATTATGTATAGTTAGACTGAAATAACTTCATTATTCTTAATTGCTATATTATGCTGAAATGCGAATTCTATATTGTGATGAGATATGAACATTCTATTAATGCCCGTTGTTTCGGTTAAACAATTGGCATTGTGTGCTTGCGTGTTTTGGCGCTTGATATGTGTGTATGCTGAATCGAAGTAGACCAGGTACTAAGTTACGATTCGGACCGTGGGTCCTGGAGTTATCCGTGGGACTGCCCTGATCATGGATCCCAGAGGCACATACCTGAACTATCATTGCAGTGTGCTTGTGAGTGCCGTACGGGGCTTTTTACTCACTTGCTGTGTACACACTCGCGTGCTCGGTATGATGGCGTTATGCGGCTAAGTAAGCCTACGCATAACAGGTAAACCATCTCTACTGATGCCATATAGGCTACATCATTAGGTTCCTACCCAGATGGGCTCATGCGTCGAAACGGCGTGTTGCACTTGCCGTTAACACCACGTGCGTATAGATGGTTAATGGGACGGTGTCGCCTCTTAGGCAAGGTCATCTCGCAGCCATGTAGGCTTGTGCGAACCCATTTAACCACTCTTGCAGGGTGCTTGTGCAAGTCTCTTGACAAATAGGCATGGGTGAACCCACCGAGGGTGTGTTAGTAACTTAGTAGTGGTATTAACGTACTTCTGGATTCCCCGTATATGGATGCGGGTTTTGCATACTTGGTTGCTTATATAATTGTATATCTACATTAATCGTCCAATGGTGGATGATTCTGTGTTTTCTCCGTACTTGTTCCGGATGTGAGGATGAACCCCGGATCAATGGTGGATTCGGTTTTGATGCATGTACCCTGTAGATCCGAGTGGACCCATAGGATAGGAGGACTCACTGAGATTTAGTAATCTCATCCCAATCAACTTATATTTTTTTCAGGTGCGGTTTAGTAGCATTTGGTCAGTAGCAGGTTTGGACTGAAGACTTGGAAGTGGTGATGGCTCGGAGACCTCGTCAGATCTCATTCTCCGTTGTGCAGATCCATTGAAGACACATGCTTTGTAATTCTTAATAGGATTTCATGTTGTATTTTATATGGATCTTTCTATAACTTTAGCTTTTGTATGTACTCAGTATCAATTTTTAAGGTTTCATGCATAATATACTAGTCAGTTATGTATGGGGTGTTACAGTTGGTATCAGAGCAGGTCGGTTCTCGGCCGAGCCAAGAGACATCACTAGCAATTCCTTTCTTCCTCACATGTGCGCGTTGCTAGCCTTATTTTACTGATATCTCATTCAGTTGTTGAACTTGATCAACTCATCGACTGAGTGTGAGACAGTAAAATTACGGCAGAGCCGCCATGAGGACTCGTAAACCTGTAAGTGTCGTGAACCCAAGTAGCAAGGATTAGTTGGGTGGTGAAATGTATATGGAAGCTGGATTTATTGGATGACGTAAGTAGATGGGATATTGGAGTTGTCAGACTTAAGAGGAGCGTTTGACGCAAAGAAGTAATACCCGAACTGTCAAGGTGTGGATCGAGACAACTAGAACCCCCAGGATTTTGACTGGACGAAGTGAAACTTTCTCTAAGTCTTGGTAATAGCAAGGGAAATCCAAATAGAATTGAGTAGGAGCCTTGTGAATGAGATTCTCCGAAGGTGTTGAGTTGGGAATTAGTAGGATTCAATACCGATGATAGTGTCGGTGTTGAGTGTGACTGATGAGCTGATAGGACAGAATTACATTTGGAAGTGCGGACACAGAAGTTAGACCTTTCTGAATGCGCTGGTACGGACATTAATTGGATGGGTGAAGTATTAGATCTTGATTTAACTCGAAGTACCCTAAGCGAAGAGTAGTTACCTAGTAAATGTTGGTGGAATGTACGAGTGTGGTATTTTACGATTGGGCGAGGTTTGAATACCGGGTCGATAGAAGAGGATATGTATTTCCGTTCTTATCACTTTATATTTAAGTTCTAGAACTACGCTAGATGGAATATGAAATGATGTAGAAGCGTGAAATGCAGTAACCTAAGTTCTTGTTAGTTGTTGTTCGTCTGACCCCGAGTGAAGCCATAGAATTACGCTTGGCGTTGGGCGTTCAGGCAAGTAAGAACTAAAATCTATCTGGAACTTCAGTAGGATGATCACATTTGCGTTAGTTGTTAGGAACCATAGTTTTCCTATCTGAACTGAATTATCCTTGGAATCTCATGCATGTGTGGGACGAGTGGGTACGCGTACTGCATGTTGATCCGAAGTTGAACTTCAAATCTTCCTGTTTGGAGTTTTGGATTTCCGAGTAAGTAAACCTTGATGTGTAGCACTCTCAAGTTTTAGCATTCTGAGGAGTGTGATTCGAAGGACTTGAGGAACGATGAACCTGTTGGAGGCCTGTTCAGACACTTGTCGGTTGCAACTATAGGATACGCGTGGGGATCATTATACACCACGGAGGTAGATTACCTGGATACATGGCCTCGGAGTTGGACCACCATGTTGGTACTACCGGACGGGTATAATGCCACAGTATCACTATCGTGCACAAGATGCGTGAGTCATCCTTTTTCCGACATGTGTGGGACAAAGGTGATCTGAAGCTCAAGGTAGAATTCTGATTTAGCACTCGTGAGACACAGATCTAGACTCTCATAAGGTATGTGGGATAAGGATCCATACGTCGCACTCGATAGTAGAGGAATAACTAGACAGGCGATGGTAAGATGGATCAAGATCCAATACTATACTTATGGAGACTCTGAGTGATCGTGATCGCGTGAGTTAGTATCAGATTGTACCTTGGGGACGTTCTCGTTTTGTGAAGTGTTAAGTTGGCAATTCTACATGAGTGTCTAGAGTGAGACTCATGTGCGGTCATGATATCCTGGTCAGTATAGTGAGTGGCTATCATGTATCATTGTCAACCGGTGATGGAATATGCGAATTGTATCTTGGACTAGTTTGATGTGTGACGTATCTGGTAGAGTGTCTGTAGATACTCTGAGTGAAGAAATGTCAATCTTGGTAAAGCATAGACATTTTGGTTTGAGAACTTCTGAGGATTCTATAAGAGAGATGTTCGAAATACAAAGTGCAATTTCTTGCATTGTGGCTACACTTAGACCGTTGGGAGCACTGCAATGAAGGATGCAGCCGCCGAGGAAGTCAGTATAGTGTCTGAATCAGAGGTGGAACAGACATTAGATGACTGTGTGAATGGAGTGTGGCTATGGGAGGATTGTTATATCAGTAAGTCGCACGAGTTATCAGAGCTGATACTACGCTAAGAGAATGAAGCTGTTTGGTTGGGAAGAGGCGATGTTAAACTGACAGAGTTATAGTAAGCTGCATACGTTATGAAGGATTCGTTATACCGGCTAAGCAGCCAGATTTGTTGGAAGGGGTAAAACATAGCAGTTGTACGTTGTGGAAATCAGTAACAAGGACAAACCTCTAAGTCAGTGAGTATTTGGGTTTCAATGTCCTGAGATCGAAACGTGTGCCTAAGTTGTGGTAGATGAACTAATATGGAATGGCAGAGTAAGTAGAAACTTAATTCTTGAGAGTATGCACCTTTGAGGAGTAGTAGTCGACGATAGATGTATATGGAGTTCTGGCACGTGTTGTAATTAGACAACTGCAGATAAGGAACTGTTGTGTAGTAAGTGAACTAAGTGAATTATGAATATAACGTGACTCAGAGGATTTCGAGGTGTGTGACTTGTTGGAATCAGAGTAGCGCAACGGATCAAGGAAGAATCAGATAAGTCCGAGGTAGGAACGAACAGACTATTTGTAGGATTTTATGTTGAGATGAAAGTATCTTCCTAAGGGAAATTGTCGAAGAAGCGTTTCATTCATTTCGGTCTCTCAAGGATCACCATAAACTCGAGAGGTGTTGTCAATGGGCCGGCTTGGGAATACGTTTTGTGGATGGCATGCGGTCCGATGTTCGTAGGTCATCAGTTGAGCTTGTAAGCATCAAGGGTTAGACAAAGTATCGTGACAGCCATATTGCTGAATAGTCGTTTTCGGATGGGACTGAAGCGGAGATTGGAGTAAGAAAACTCAGTTGCACGAGTAAAGCTAACTTGGAATGAGTCGACGTGAACATCATGGAATTAGAAGTTGAGACCAAGGAATTAGACGATTATCTAATTGCCACTGTATGGACTTGTGTGGAGAGTAATTTGAAGTTTCATCGCAGAAAGGAGTATTGTGACAGGGATTCTCGAATGGAAAGTAATTCAAGGAGCAGAGTGAATCGGTAAGGCGTGTTGGACAAGAGTGACACATCATAGTTTGAACGTATGATATATGACTTGAATGGATTACTAGGGCTTCTGAAGTCATGAAAGACCAGTATAGAACCATGAAGGTCCAGGACCTTGGAAGGACCTTTTCCTAGGTATGTCAAGACGAAGTATCTGAATAGACGTGTTGCTTGAGAGTTAAGGTTCTAATCATGTATAGTGGGACGCAAGTATTTTTAGCAGATTATGTTTCTACGTATGGAATGACCCTCAGGCAGAGTAGTGAAGCTACCTAAAGGAGAAATGTAAGTAACATTTCGTCCCTTGTTGGGATAATTTGGAAAGGTTATTTCCCTGGTGATCAGATAGAACTCGAGGACGAATTCAATTTAAGGGGGGAGAATGTAATACCCGATATTATTCTAGGCATGATTATCCATATAATTATGAAGTATTAAGAGGGAAATAATGGATTAATATAATTAAGAGAAGGTTTGTTGGAATAGAAAGATGTTGGTTAGAAGCAAACCAAATGGCAAGGTGGTAATTTTGGTTTAGTTGAGGGGCACATTGGAACTTAACCTTATATTGAATGACATGTGATTGGTTGGTAGAGGTACACCATTCCAAATTCAGAATTTTGTGAAAAAGAAGTGGAGAGAGAAGTGGAAGAAGTCTTGCACCTCATTTCAAGTTCCATTTTCGTATTCCATGGACAGCTCTCACTAATCTGATCATAACTCTCTGCTCACAACTCCGATTCAAGTGATTCTCGAAGATTTGGGTTCTACACGGAATTCTCTTCGATTTGGTATATTATTTTGTTCTAATAGCTTGTTTATTTGTGGAGAAAAACAGTTTGAAGTTGGAAGGTCCATGCTGAATGTGTGTCAAAGATTGGTTACGGGTTTGATCATGTTAGAGGTGAAGTTTTGGCATTAATGGAAGTTCAATGGCTGCATGATCATCATCCTAATCTTTCTAAATCTAAGGTGAGTCCTTAGATAGAAACTATGGGGTTTGCATGTTGGGGTTTCTATTTGGGGTTTAGGGATTGTGAGCAATTATAAATCATTGATGCTAGCTATGTTTGATTGCTTTAGTCCTTGCATGTTAATGTTCCTAAATGTATTTATATGATGCAATTTTGTTGGGACTGTTTTGCAAGTGTAGGGAATTAATTATAGGGTGTTTGGAACTGGTTTAGAGCTTTTAAAACGCAGAAAATTGATTCTGCTACAGGGTATTCGGTTACGGGTCTTTGGGTAACCGATTACTCTGTTAAAAATGCAATTTTGGACTGTTTTTAGTGCCATTAATCGGTTACTGAGTTTGGGTAATCGGTTACCCTGGGCGCAGAGGAAAAAAAAATCAGCAACTTTAGAAATTCGTAACTTTTGCGTCGTAAGTCCGTTTCGCGTAAACTTTATATCGTTGGAAAGCTAGCGACGTGTACTTTCTAATAAAATTAGTCCCTAAACCAAAATATTTGATTTAATAGTATAAGAATCCTTCTTATGAGACTTGTCTATCGAGTATGTGTACATACTAAGGTTTTATATGACCATGGGTGTGTTAATTTTGTTACATGTGAATTATGTATAGTTAGACTGAATTAACTTCATTATTCTTAATTGCTATATTATGCTGAAATGA
>NC_081185.1:15126470-15210250 GCF_029867415.1 Vicia villosa
GCTTGTTTTTTCGCAAGGAAATTGAATATGTAACTAGTTTTTATTTTATTTTTACTCTATCATTCAAATATTTCGAATTAAAGTAAGAGCCCTAAAATTTCAAAATTAAATTAAATGATATATAGCAATGATAAATGGCAAGTGAATGAGGGCTATTATTCCTTACATCATGACAAACATAATAGAATCAAGAACTATAAAAAGTGATGCCTAAATGATGTGTTTAAAATTGAGAAAACTCACCTTATAAGTGGAAATGGTGAATTTGGATTCAAGCACCTTTAGGGGCTGGAATTGATCCTATTAGCTTCCTTGATGTTCCAGAAACGTGTTGCAATCTTAGAATTATCTTGAAAGTTTGTAGAATGTTCCAACCAAGTCCAATTGCAAGTGAAAAAAGTGACACTTGAATAGAGTGAATGAAGTGTTTCAGGTCATAACTAATGCATACAGAAACTTATATATAATGTGTGGATGGTGTATGAATGGATAGATTGAAGATAACTTGAAGAAATTGAAAGGTTGAAAAATTGGATTTTTGAAGTGAAAAAATGGAGTTTAATTGTGATTTCTGGTTTGAGTGGTTTTTGAGGTGTAAGGAGGTGATGGACAGCTTCTATATGATGTATGAAAGCTACTTGGAAGGTGGTTTGACACAACAAATGTTTGAAACTCAAATTTGCTTAGCTTATGCAAATAACTAAAGTTTGGAATTTCAAGTGAGAGGGTGAGATTAGGATTGTTCTGTGTTTGTTGCAAGAGGCAAGGGCCTCTATTTATAGCCACAAAATGTGGTTTGTGGAGAGAAAAATCAGATCCCATGTCTTCATAATTTTCAAATAGTGTATTTTTGCTTCTTCGTGAAGAAATGTGAAAATTATGGTTTCAATGGTACTTTGCAAGCTTTAATCACAACTTAGGGAAGCTTTTCTGAGTTTTAGGTGGTTGCTTGTTGGATTTGTGTTGCTTTTGGTGCAAAATAAACAAGTTGGAAGCTCAAGGAGAGTGGAATTTGTGATTAAAGTCACTTTTCCAAAATGGAAGTCATGGCTTTATGCTTGAAATGGCATTATGCACTGATTAAGACTTGAACCACTTGGTCCATAACTCAAAAGCAAGTGTAATCTTCTGAATTTTGTGTCTTGAACAAGTTATAGGAGCTGCAATAAAGGAATCTCTCATTTAAAAATGGTTTTGCTTCATAACTTCTTCATGTTCATGGAGTTTTTTCAAGTGTTATAGAGCCTTGTTTGCAAAATCATATCTCATAGCTCAAGCCATGGAATTTCATGCTAATGGTCTCTTTGGAAATCCCTTTCTACATACTTCAATTCATTTGTTGAAATTTTCCTCAAACTCTTTTGGGATCATGGAGAAAAATAGCCATAAAGTTAGGAAAAAAATCAAGTGAAAACACTTAAAAAATTTCTAAGTTTTTTGAACATAACCTTCATAATTCCATATCTCTCAAAATAATCATTTTTTATGAAACCATGAGGTGAGACAAAGTTGTTTATTTGATTAAGATCAACAACTTTCATGTTGGGAGATTTTTGAGTATGTAGGTGAAATTTGGAGTTCCCAAAATGAGGCCAAAATAAATTAAAAACCCTAATTTTGACATTTGTTGACTTTTTTATTCTTGATGAATTTTCTATATTTATCTTGGTCAAATATCTTCAATAGTCATATGATGATGGTTTTAATCCTTAAAAGTTCATGGTTGACCATTTTTCTCAAAAGTCAAAGGTTGATCCACACAGTTGACTTTTTCAAATGAACTACAGTTTTGTGGATTCCACATGAATCAAATCAAGGTCTCCTCTTCAAATGAATTATGTGAATGGATTATAATGTTGATTTGGATGCCTTTGAATCATGGTTTGAGTCTTGGATCCATGTCCTGATTAAAAGTCAACCTTCAAGAGGAATTAGGTCAAAAACCCTAATTTGGGCATCAGGTGATCTTGAAAGTTGTTGATCTTGAATTGGGCCAGCCTTGGACTTGGATACTGACTAGAGAACCATTTGAATCATAGGAGAAGTTTTGACCTCCTTGTGGGCCTCAAAATCCTAATTTGCTAAGTCTCCTCTTGATCAGCCTCCTGTCTTAGGACACAAGCAACAAACAACAATTTTTTTGGTATTTTTTGGTTAGCAAATGATGTATGCATGTTGATAATGATGATGATGATGATGGTCCTACTATTTGAAATGAGGGTGTGATCTCAGTGGTTAAAAATTGGGGTATGACACTAAGAGTTCTAAAATGTGTGATTTGTATAATTTATGTTGTTGCACTATTATAGGTCATGGTTAGTTATTATCAATATGAAATAATTTTTAATGTTATTTTAAATTCTTCTAACTTTTGTAAATTGAGGAAATAAATTAGTTAAATTTAAATTTTATTTATTTAAAAAAGAAACTCAGTAAGATAATTGTTTGACTAATTGTTGTTTCCATCTTATTGAATTAGTTGTCATGTTTAAGTTATATAGTTTCATATACTATCTTGAATTCATTAAAAAACTCAATTTAATAATTATCTAATAAATATACCAATAAATAGGGGTGTACATGGGTTGGGTTGGACTGGGTTTGGCCTAACCCGTTACCGAACCTGTTCAAATTTCAATGTGTTTGGTTCGTCGTTCAACCCGTAATTTCATTATCAAAACTGATCAAAACTGACTCGTTCATTTATGGGTTGGATTGGGTTGGGTTCCTGGGTTGTGTTTTAAATTTAAAAAATAAGAATTTTTTAATTTAAAAATATTGTAACACAATTCAATACACAAAATGGTTTATAAATGATTTATACTCATTTCTAACACACAAAATGGATGAAGCACATCATATAACACTAGATAGTATGATAAAATTCCACAAGGCACATTAGTTTTATAAAATACGTAAGTTGGAAATGATACAAAAGAAAAAAAGAAGCAACTTTAGTCTTAGAATTACGTAAACTCATTGATATAGTAGTATTATTGGTAGAGAATAATGTTTTTTTGGAAAATTCTAGTTAGTACTCAGATAATAATTTATATTTCTATTTAAAATAAGGGTAATGCTAACATGTGCCCTAAGGGCATATGTTAAGAAACCTACAAATAGAAAGTTTATATTAAAAAAAATTAATTAATAAATTAATTCTAAATATTTAATAAAAACAATGCACAATTTTCAAGAAAAATGTTTCTACATTTAGTTCTTAACATTTGCCCTTAGGGCACACATTAGCATTACCCTTAAAATAATAATAAAAATAAGAAATTACTATTGTCATATCAATGGGTTGGGTCAACGAATTCTCGAGTTGCAAAACTCAAACCCAATACCCGAACCAAAACTATATGAGTTGTTGTGAGTTGGGTTGGTATACCCGTAAATGAATGGGTTCGGGTAATTTATGGATTGGTTCGGATTAAGTTAGCGGATTCGTGGGTCGACCCGCACCCATGAACTATACTGTTTGGGGATGGGTCTTGGTATAATCTATGGACACTGAAGGCACTACTTAGGGGTTTTGGGATGGTATCTGGCCTGCGCATAAACTTCACTAAAAGCAAGATTCATGGCATAAGTTGTTCATCCTCATTCATGGAAGCGGCTGCCACTTTCCTTCGTGTAAGTCTGGTGGATTTCCTTTTAAATTTTTGGGGTTTATGGTGGGTGGTAATCATAGGAGAGTTAGCTTTTGGAGACCAGTGATTGACTCATTGAAAGCCAATTACCATCTTAGAAGATTATTATCAATAGGAGGTAGGGTAACTTTGCTGAATAATGTGTTGTCCAATCTATCGAGTTTTCAATTTTCGTTCTATAAGGCCCCAATTAAAGTAGTCAAGGAAATTCGAACTATAAAAAGGAAATTTATTTGGAATGGTGTAGTGGATAAGAGAGGAATGGCCTGGGTTAGGTGGGACACTATTTGTAATTCAAGAGAGAATGGTGGCTTAGGGGTAAAAGACATAGGAAATTTTAATCAAGTTCTACTTTGTAAATGGATTTGGAGGTTTATGGTGGAAGATGAAACAATATGGAGTGGTGTAGTGCAGTCTAGATATGGTAACTTGAAGAATCAATTTTGGAATGTTGGAGGAGTTGTCTCAAATACTAAAGAATCTTTATGGTGGAAGGATATCATGCTAATATGTAAGGTTCCTCAAGGCATAATGCAGAAGATTATAGAAAAACTGGGTGATGGTATGAAGGTGTTGTTTTGGAGAACAAGCTGGCTGGGGTGTGGAAAATTGTCAGTACAATATCCTAAATTATTTGAGGAATGTGATTCTAAGGAGGTATGTATAAATAGCATGGGGCAGTGGGGAAGAAAGGACTGGAGGTGGAATGTTGTGTGTAGGTATGAGGTGCTGAGTTTTGAAGCGTCTAAGGAACATGATGAGTTGCTTGCAGTGTTAGAGGGTGTTCAACCTATGATAAATGTTGCGGACAGGTTTGTATGGCCATTTGACAAATCTAAATTCTATACTGTCAAGTATGGATATGATAATATGTTGTAGGAGCGTTGTAACGCCCGAAAATTCGATTATTCGCTTAATCTAGACGTTTGGAGTGTTTAGTGAAGTTTTCGTATTTTGAGACGATTTAGTTGGTATTAGTTCGGGATAGCGGATCGACATTTAATCGAAGAATTTTAATATTTTTAGTATTAAAAATATTAATGAGTTGATGTTTAGCGTTTTGGGAATTTTCCGAGTAATTAAGATTAGACCGGAAATATGAGACATTGAGTAATAATCGGTATATTAAAATAATCGGATTTTATTTTAATGATATTTAAGTGGAAGTATTATTTTTATATTAAGTGTAGAAATTAATTTGGGCTTATATTATGGTATCTTTAAGTAATAAGGGGTGTATTTTATTAGGCCCATTATGATATAATGACTAAGTGGTGGTGGTCTTTCTTTTTTATCATTTTGAGAAGTATTGACATAGAGAGAAGAGAGGAGTAACCGAGAAAAAAAAAAAGAAAAAAGGGGAGAAAAGTAGGGTTTGTGAAGAGGAGAAAAGAAGACCGAAAATGTTGCTCTAAAGTGTCAATTTTCTCCAATTTTTTCATTGAATCTTCTTAAAGCTGCACTCAATCCAAGGTAAGGGGGGATTCTTTCTATCTAAATGGGAATATGATGGATTGTATGTGGGTTTAGGGTATAGATTGGTCATTGGGTTGTCCTAATTTTGTTTCTGTTACTACTCCAATTTGCGTGTTGAAATTGGAAATTGAATTTGGAAAAAAATTGATACCAGTATGTTCACGTTCCAGCCATGTGCTTGTTCCGAGTTGCTTCTCATTTTCATAATATTAATTAATGATATATATGGTAATTAAAATACCCCATTTATGCCTTGATGTTTCGTTCAAATGTCATTCTTGTGTGTACTGCTATCTTGGTCCATGCCTCATACTGTTAATTGAGATATAATATATATTAGTATAATAAAAATGGAGATGAAAACCCCACTTAGCCACTTAATATTTTCAATTTCGTTTCATATTTCTTTAATTACCCTATTTTGTTTTCATTATTTATATACTAGCACTTAAAGAATATAAATATAAACTGGTACATATACAATGAAAATGGAATATAAATATGAAATGTAATACAATGCAACAATAGGATGCTAGACATTAGAAATGGAATGAATTATAATTGGAAATAACAAGACTATATAAAATGGACATAGTAGCATTCTAGCATTTATAAAACAAGGTAATTTAAAAAAGTTTCGTTTGACCGAAGTAGCCGAATTAAACGGTATAATTAGTTGTCCGAAATTTGATGGAAATTTACGTGGTAGCTAAGTTTAATTAGTAGGTTAATGTGGTAGTGATATTTTGTTGAAATTGTGATATTTGACAAATCGACCGAAATTGTGTTTGATTTAAATATTCTTTATAAATAGATGTTGGTTTTGGGATGGAAATTGACACGAATTTTAGGAATAGAATATAATGGAATTGTAATTAATATAGTGTGACATTAATCGGTTGATTAAATTAAATAGTAGAATTAATTTCAATAATTCTAATTAATTGGAATATACTTAGACTTGGATAAATTATTCGGTTTATCGGTAAATTACGGTATCTTGAGAATTTAACCGTAATCGTGATTTGGTTGAATATTTATGTTGAGAATAATATATTGTTATGCTAATGATGTTGTCTTGATAAATAATATTATGTCTAATTGAATTAGTTGATAATTTAAAGTTGATTCGGTTTACTTGATAAATTAGCATGTTGAGATTTTCTTACGAATTGGTTCGAAAATGGTGGTTTTGATTTGGATGACTTTGTTAATATGTGAAATTGAGTAATTGTGTCGATGTGCCAAAACGTGATGATAATTGTAATAATCTTGATGATATGCGAATTGCATATTTGTGACGATTATGTTAATACACGAAGTTGTATGTTTGTTGTGATATGTCGAAGCATGAGGATATATATGTAATGACTTGTTTACATGCGAAGTTGTATAATTGCGATGATGTGTCGAAACATGATAATATTTTGTGATGATTTGTAATACGTGATGTTGTATATATTTGTGATGATGATTTTGTGACTAAGTGAAGATGAAATATTATGATGACGTGAATTACCTCGTATAGATGGTAATTGATTGTGATATAGGCTTATGCCTCGTGACGATATGTGATTGTGATGAGTATGATGTATTGTCTTGTTTGTCGAGTCACATTTCATATGCATACTCTGTGACGGCCTGGACTGGCAAACTAGTGACGAAGGCTTATGCCTTGTGCCTCTGAATTGGGCAATTGGTGACGGGGGCTGAAGCTCCGATTGGTACCAGATGCATATGCACAGTTGAGTCACATTTGAGTCGTTGTCCGTTGTTGTTAGTTGGAGTGGTCGATTTGCATTGCGATGCTTATATGACGATATAGATGCTTCTACGTTGACTTGTTGAAAATGCTTATCTATTGATAATGACGCATATATGTTAACTTGTTGAAGATGCCTATATGATGATATTGATGATTATATGTTGACTTATTGAAGACGCCTATGTGTTGACTTGTTGATGATGCTTATATGATGACTTGTCGAATATGTTTATATGTTGATATCATGACTATTTATTGATGATGTTCTTTGTGTTATTTATGTTAATGTTGTGTGAGGCGGTGATTCATTTATATTCTTTACCTAATATATGGTTTATCATGATCATATTTATATAGTTTGATATCTCACCCTTTCTGCTGATATTTCCCCTACCATGGGAAATGGGCAGGTACTCAAGTATAGCTATGGAAGTTTGTTGCTTCATCGAGTCCTGTTGGTGTGTCGCTCTGATACATAGCACTCGGGGGGTTGTTTATATTGTTGTTCTATGTTGTTAATGTTTTAGTCGTTGTTATTATAACCGTTGAAGCCAAGTTGAATAATATGAAGTACTTATTATACTTCCAAGTTGCTTTAGTTGAATAAAGCTAATAGTTGATTGTTAATTCGAATGTTATGTATCATCGTTGAATGAAATACAAGTTGAAGTTCTAAGTTGATATGTGATACTCCAATGTGTTGTTTGAAATTTTTTTAGTACTCTGATATTTTTCCGCATTATAATTTCAGGTAGAATTTGGGGTGTTACAAGCGGGGCATTTTTGTGTTGGAAGATAGCATGAGGCAAGCTCTGGACATTATCTGGAGGGCTGATGTCCCATCGAAATTGATGATTTTTGGTTGGAGACTAGTTCATGATAAATTTCCGACTAAGAAACAACTATTGAGAAGAGGAATACTACACCAAACGCAAGAGGTTTCCTGTGTATTTTACAATATGCAGGTGGAAGACATCAATCGTGTATTTTTGTTATGTCCAAAACTTAACATTCTGTGGTATAAAATCTATCTCTGGCTGGATTTGGATATTAATAACATTGAGGATTGTTGTAGTCATCTTCTAAAATGTGTTGAAGTTTAAGAGAGGAAGTCGTCAAGCAATAGGGTAGGTGATATTTGGTTGAGTGTCTGTTGGTGCATTTGGAAGTTGAGAAACAAGATTATTTTTAATAATGCAGAATTGGACGTGGAAGAATTATTTTTAATGATTCTAAAGTTTTCTTGGTGGTGGCTTACTATAGAATCTAAGGAGAGAATTCTTTGTAGATTTTATGAGTGGTTTAAAAACCCTCTTTTGTGTCCTTGAAACTTCAAGTGTTTAGGCTTACCTTTTTATTCTTGTAAGGGTTGGAGTACCCCTAGTACTCCTTTTCTTAATTCAAGAAGTTGCTTATAAAAAAATTGCACTTGTTCTGACCTAGGTGATACAAGTGACAAAGTAGGCATGAATTACTTGGTGGATACTATTTTGGAAATTCACTTTGTGTATTTATGTGAAAGTGAACCTTGTTTGGTGTAAGTGTTAGGGAAAATATATGAAAATTCTAGTAACCTCACATGCAATGTTGTACTGGATGTTATGACATCCACAATTACACAGCACAAAACATTAGAACATAAACACATAAAAATAATAAAGAACACACAGAATTGTTTACCCAGTTCGGTTCAAACAACCTACTCTGGGGGCTACCTAGCCAGGGAGGGAATCCAATATAAGCAGAATTAGTTCGGATTTAAACTCCCCCATTTACAACTCCTCACTTAAGACCTACCCAATATATTCCAATCTATTCCTAGACCTGAGTATCTCCACTCACTCCCCCTCAATCACAGCAGTGATTACAAATAAACATAAAACAAATAGGAGAGAAGACACACTTCAAAAACACACATTAATCTGCTTAAAAGCTCCAATCAAGAGACACGCACTCGTTCTTAAAAGCTTGGAGTGACAAAATACATAAACAACCTATTCTAATACAATCATCACAAGACAATTGCTTGGAGTACAAGAGACTAAAACACACAGCTACATAACTACGGTTCTTCACAATTAACAGTCTTTCTCTCTGCGTTCCAAATTAGGATTGCAGACTTTTTATATGCAGCTCTTGGGCCTTGGGCTTTTTTGGAATCAAATTAGGGTTAACCAAGTTAACCTAATTTACACGCCATCTGGTTGTTACAGAATGTGCTGTCAGCGAAATCTTCAAGACGAAATATTCAGCACACAATAAAAGATTTCCTAAATTGTAGATTGAGAGAAATCAGGAAACACAATTAGTAAAACATAACAGCTTCTGCTGTCAGACAAGGATGTCATGACATCGGTCATGACATTCACTAACAGAACCTGTATTAGCTTAACAGATATGCAGCCTGCATAACATAATATAAAACATGTCATGACATCAGTCAAGACATTAAAACACCCAGGTATGTTTTACCACAAATGCAGCCAACAAGAAAACATCTACAATCTCCCCCTTTGGCAAATTTTTGTCTAAAACAACCTGTCACACCATATCAGAGAAACACTTGCAGTAGAAACAAAACAACCAAACACAATTAGAGCTAATACAGTACAGACAACATACACCACCCTACTACCTCCAGTATGTACACACACAACCACAAGAGCAGTTATCAAGTATAACAGAAGTAAACTGTTATACTACACACAATCAAACACACAGATTAACATAAAATAAGTATAGAATTGTTGACCACACATACTTGTTATTCTGGGGTGACATACTTCTTCTCCCCCTGTTTGGCCACAAAAGTTGCCAAAGCAAACAACTGTCTTCTCCCCAATATTAAAAAAAAAAATACTAACAAAACTTAAACAGAATAAAATTCAAACAAAACTAAACAGAAGAGATCAAAACAAAAAAAAACAAACAAAACTCCAGCTGCATTTACTGCACAGAGTCAGACCCACTTGAGGTGTATGCATAACTTCCTTTCTCAGAGCCATCAGCAGGACTGGCACTTTCTTCTTCCACTTCTTCTTCTGGTTCTACTTCCTTCTCTTGTTCATCTTCATCTGCCATCTCTACAGCATCTGAAAATTCCTCATTCTCATCCATTTCCAGAGTACTTATCATCTTTTCAAGAGATATCTTTCTAGATTCCAGCTCTTTGCAAGTCTCTTTTAACATTGCTATGACTTCTGCTTTGCTGGCTGATGCTCCAGATTTGGATGTTTCATCCGATGTCATGACAATGTCTGGAACATGTGTACCCTGAAACAGTTTATAATGGAAGGCCAAGAGACTTTCTCTTTTGCAGACTATATCATGCTCATTAAGAATGTTGGGATACTATTCAAATGTCCATTTAGAAAGGCACTTTTCACATCCATCTGATATAACTTGAACTTCAATATGTAGGCTACTCCTAGTAGTAGTCTGATTGACTCAAGTCTTGCTACAGGAGCAGAAGTCTCATCAAAGTCTATTCCCTCTACTTGAGTGTATCCTTGTGCTACTAGTCTAGCTTTGTTTCTGGTTATGACTCCTTGTTCATCAGACTTATTCTTGTATATCCACTTGGTACCAATGATATTTGTTCCTTCTGGTCTAGGTACCTGTAACACCCTTCTAAACCCCCGCGGAAAATATAATAATAATCAGAGTAATCATACAAAAGGATGTTACAATTAATAATATAAAGAAAATCCCAAGACGTAAGGGTGAGACTACATCATAATTAAGGGTGAGGGTGAGACTACATCATAATTAAACCGCTACTTCAATCTGAAATCATCAGAGTAAGGGTGAGACTACATCATAATTAAATAGCATTGTAAATCATTAGATATAGAATTTCATAAGCGATTATCCACCCTACTTAGCATATTTAGATTAATCAATTCATACCAATCACAAGCACAAGTCAATAGTATGCAACAATAACACAACACAATCATAACACCGGATTTCATCCTGACATGTCACAATTTATACAAAGACCATGCAGACTCTTATGCATGTGGTACCATACATGGGATACACCCATCCAACTGATCTTTTTCATCACCAAGATACAGTTTAACCAGCACAAATTCCACACAATGGGAATTATGCCCACCATTTTGATCCACTTTCATCACCGGGATCCATCACCAAAAATGTATGCGAATGAATGCAACGTATAACATGCTTACAACATCACCAATCCGATTTATCACATCGTCTCATTATCATCACCAATTCATCACCAATAAGCATGCATTAGTTTTAGCATTCATACAAATATATCCCACGCATACATGTAAAACATCATCCAATAAATAATACAAACAGGGTATAAAACTCGGACTTTACATCCATATCACCTATTCATCATATATAATTTACAGCACATATAACATCAAATCACAGTTATATCATTACAACATCACCACATTGTCACATTAACCAAATCATGCACACAATGTACAAAACACGCCATAAACGAAATAAATCAAGGTTTTCAAAATAAAATCAAGTTATTGTTGTTTTCTTTACTTTATATCATAGAGTATTTAATTTAAGAAACAACGTCCAAAACGGCGTCTAAAACGGACTTACGGTTCAAAAATTAGAAGCTTTTAAAGTTAGAATAGTTTTCAAAAACATGCTGCTGGAATTTTGTACTGGAACCCGGTTCGTCCCACATGGGAACCGGTTCCTGGACCCAAAAATGCTATTTTTAACGTTCTAACACAGTGGAACCCGGTTCCTCCCACATGGGAACCGGTTCCCACGAACCCAGAAGCTGAAAAACATGATTTTTAAGACTTTTATGCATCCCAAACACATACCAACTCATACCATTACGAAATTGATCATCGATAACATCAAAATACTCCAAATACATGATTCTAATGCACAAACAACATACCACAACACCATGTAACATTACTACATCATCAATTGCAGTCAATTCATCAAATCATACATGTCAGTGTTGGTATTTCACAAAACCTAACATCCCAAATAGAGATTCTAATCCCTTAATTCAATCCTATCATCATCAAAATCATAATACTACATAATTAGAGTAATCACCCCTTACCTGGAATTAGTTTCTTGATTCTCCTTGAGCTTTGGGGTTTTCCTCCTCCTTGCCCCTCTTCTCTTCTCTTGCTCTTTCACGTGTTCTTCCTTTTTCTCCCCAATTGGTTCTTTTTCTTATTTTATGAAAATAAAATAAAATGAATTTAACTTAGTAAAAGGCCTAACCAATTAGCACCCCTCTTTTACTAACATCACACCACAAGCCCAATAGCTCTTATTCTATCATTCTCCAATTAAATTCAAATAAAATACTAAAATTCCAATTATTTAATTTAAATCCAAATAAATTAATAAACTGAAATTATGGGGTGTTACAACTCTCCCCCACTAAAAGAGTTTTCGTCCTCGAAAACATACCTTAGACGAAAAGTTCCGGGTAAGAGTCTTTCATCCGACTCCCTAGTTCCTAGTTAACACTTTCTTAGTCGAGCCTCAAAATTCATCTGACATAACAAACATAAGCATGCCTCATGCATTCAACCTCAGCTCTTACGTCGCATTTGACCATCCCAAGGTGTACCACTTGCCATATCTCTCAAAGGTTAGAGACAATGGAGCGTCAAGGTGCGACTCATACAATACGCTCAATAACTAAGTAATATAATTACACAACCATGGTATGACCACACCCGATCAGCACTGCAGTAAAGCATTCCATCTACCGAACGTACCAACCTTAGACACACTTTTCCATCTGAGCGATGAAATAACACTTACACTTTTCACCAACTGCTTCCTTCAAGAGCTCGATAATAACATTCCTATACCATTGAATTTCAACCATCTGACTCCTCTCAAGTCATACCAGCAATTATCCAACACGTTATATTCCACTTTTGCTGCACTATTTTGATTACTCATTACAATCATCATTACCAATTAGATTTCTCAGTTTTACCCAATTCCGACTCTCTTTACTCATTCGTTCAAGAATCATTCTTTACCATCCATGGTACCAATCCACCACTCGTCAATGCTTACTCGCACTCAAAAACAATTTCCTAATTTACTTCATTTATTAAACATTCCAACCATGGAAATGAGTGCACACGAGTTGTCGTAATCACACTCACCGGCCTCGATATACCATTGCTTACATAATAGCTCAAACTGACTCCCACTCTCCTTTAAGAATTAAATCAACTTCGTCTTTCATAGAGTATAATTCCTCCTCATACCTGGAATCCACGATACCACCTTAACAACGAAAAAAAATTATTATAACATCATATAGTATACACTCATCGCCTTAACTTCGCTGAATACATACTCGTTAACTAAGTACGTCCACAATAACATACTCATCGTCTCGGCAATTTTTCAAAAGAGTTCTAATTCTCTAGCACGACATCCTTGCATCGACTAGATTCTAAATCTATCATATAGATCAATTCATGTTCTCTACGTAGGCTCCCGGCATATTAATTCCTCACTGCCCACGAGTAGTACTCGAACACTACTCTGCATCACACTTTCGCTGCGCGACTCTGATTACCCGTCTTAAATCATCATCCAATATATTGCACTCTTTCGTATTCACTTCTTCATAAGTTCACACAACATGGTGAGTGATTATTCTCACGGCTTAGTATCCATCATATCCTAAACCATTAAGGTAACAAACAAGCTCATCCTATCTATATGATTCCGTCTACTATCAACAAGAGATTAAGGGTGATCAAGTTCTCAATTTGTCAATAGATAGCCAACAACCATATTTAAGCATAAACCTTCGTTACTACATAATAGTGTCCTTTCCGAGTTTGCACCCAAACTCATTAACATCGCCATAGTCTAATAATTCACTTTGAGTCTTTACAACTCGCACACTTCCCTCTCATTGGCTCTTGTCGGTGAGACACCAACGTCCAAACATTTTACACAATTCGCTTCGTAGTCACTTAGCATCACACACTTGTTAAGTACTTCCAAACTTCATAATCACTAGTATACTCGTACATTACTATTCATCTCGTTCCAAATTAAAATCCTCATCTTAGCAAAAGACCGCGACAACATTCATAACTCGAGGTTTTAATCTAAATCCCATGACATTTTTCACGTCCAAATGTCATTCCACTCGGAATTTCCACAAAGTCTTCCTCACATCAATAGGTGTTAGAAATTCTCTACAATTCTTCTTCTATACATGTCGTTGCTTTGGCATCACAAATACGACTTCAACCGTTCTCGAAGTTTGTTCCACCTTTCCTACTAATTCACGCCTCACTAAAATCCATCGGAACTCAAATCAAATTTATTATCGAACATCTCATCAACTTATTCCTCGACAACATATTCTACTCAATTTTGTTTCAAACAACCTCGGTAGTAGGCATTCCTATTCAACAAGTTTCACGCTTCCTTAATCGACTTCAGAATATCTCTTCATAGGATCAAAAGTTATGGGTTTTTAAAGTAGAAATAATTTTCCAAAAACACACAGTAGAACCCGGTTCCTCCCACACAGGAACCGGTTCCTGGCTGCTTCCCATAACTCGTCTCTGACTTTTACTATGGGGAACCGGGTTGTCTCTATCTCGGAACCGGTTCCCAACAACCCAAAATTCTCATGCCTCTGTTTTTTATAATGGAAACACATTTCAAACAAGTTTTAAATATCAAATAATAATATATCTCAAGATATGGTTATTAAGTCAGCTTCGCAATGCCCCAAACGGCACTTAAATCAGACACTCGGATCTCAAGATATGAATTTTCTAATCGTTGTCCGAAATTGCAACACTGACGCCATGCAGCGACACCTTAAATGATATTTCAAAAACTCCTCAAATGGTACACTTAATTCTTAAAATTTCTTCTCAACAAACCTTTTAATTATTCCTTCAATCCGTTCAACTCTGACACTGACATCCCGTGCCGTACCAACAAACAAGTCTAGTTCTAAGAGCACGCGTAACCGCAACTTCACCTCTTCCAACATCATCCTGTCACAATTAAGTATTTACAGCTGCTGCAACCATTTTTATAACAGAGTTCATCTCTTTAGCTTTCCGACGCTTCAAACGGTACTCAAATCGGATGTCCAGAACTCTAGTTATGAATTTTCGAAGTTCTGCAGCTATTTAGCAATTTTCCTGCGTTTTGCTTACGAAAATTTCACTCCAAAATTCATTCTCTTCAACTCGATCATATTCCAAACAGCCCCTTATCACATCTCTTCACTTCCAAACATTCTTATAACTTGATCAACACATCCCATCGCTGAAGTGCGACTCCTAAAACATTACGACCGCAATCCTCTTTGCAACTTGCAGCTGAACCTCTTCCGAGACGCAAGGCTACTCAACTGACAACTTTGCAGCCCATCAGTAGAGCTGATACATTACAACTTCTTAATTTCCCTCTTCTACAAATAATCATTAAAGATGCTCCAACTTAATTACCAGTCAAGTCTTAATCCCAAGTCACCTTCGATTCGGGAAACAGCAACTCAAACAACGCTTTCACTGTTGCCAATAACATTCTACTGAACCAATCTTCTAACAACCGAAGCATAATCGGGAAGTGAAGCTTCTCCCCCACTTGTTTCAAACCAACTCCCGCAACAAACAACCAAGTACCGACAGTGATTCACTCACATGTCGCATACCAAGAGATAATATGCCGACAGTATTCAACTGTCGTGCAACTCAACTGACTCTACAATTGGCTGGACGGACCGACCTGCTCTGATACCACTATTGTAACACCCTTCTAAACCCCCGCGAAAAATATAATAATAATCAGAGTAATCATACAAAAGGATGTTACAATTAATAATATAAAGAAAATCCCGAGACGTTTGTCATGCTTTATTAGAATTTAACCAATATCAAAACATGTGTTCAACACAGCGGAAACTCATTTTAACAATGTTAAGAAACATATCCAAACAAATCAACAATACATAATCCATAACCAATGATGGCAACACGTATATCGAGTAACTCTAAGACTAACGACCCCCAGTGTTACAAGATCAGAGCATGACCGACACGACTCCACATAACCGGATAAACTCTACGAGTCATCCTCACCGATCGCTTAAACCGCTACTTCAATCTGAAATCATCAGAGTAAGGGTGAGACTACATCATAATTAAATAGCATTGTAAATCATTAGATATAGAATTTCATAAGCGATTATCCACCCTACTTAGCATATTCAGATTAATCAATTCATACCAATCACAAGCACAAGTCAATAGTATGCAACAATAACACAACACAATCATAACACCGGATTTCATCCTGACATGTCACAATTTATACAAAGACCATGCAGACTCTTATGCATGTGGTACCATACATGGGATACACCCATCCAACTGATCTTTTTCATCACCAAGATACAGTTTAACCAGCACAAATTCCACACAATGGAAATTATGCCCACCATTTTGATCCTCTTTCATCACCGGGATCCATCACCAAAAATGTATGCGAATGAATGCAACGTATAACATGCTTACAACATCACCAATCCGATTTATCACATCGTCTCATTATCATCACCAATAAGCATGCATTAGTTTTAGCATTCATACAAATATATCTCACGCATACATGTAAAACATCATCCAATAAATAATACAAACAGGGTATAAAACTCGGACTTTACATCCATATCACCTATTCATCATATATAATTTACACCACATATAACGTCAAATCACAGTTATATCATTACAACATCACCACATTGTCACATTAACCAAATCATGCACACAATGTACAAAACACGCCATAAACGAAATAAATCAAGGTTTTCAAAATAAAATCAAGTTATTGTTGTTTTCTTTACTTTATATCATAGAGTATTTAATTTAAGAAACAACGTCCAAAACGGCGTCTAAAACGGACTTACGGTTCAAAAATTAGAAGCTTTTAAAGTTAGAATAGTTTTCAAAAACATGCTGCTGGAATTTTGTACTGGAACCCGGTTCGTCCCACATGGGAACCGGTTCCTGGACCCAAAAATGATATTTTTAACATTCTAACACAGTGGAACCCGGTTCCTCCCACGTGGGAACCGGTTCCCACGAACCCAGAAGCTGAAAAACATGATTTTTAAGACTTTTATGCATCCCAAACACATACCAACTCATACCATTACGAAATTGATCATCGATAACATCAAAATACTCCAAATACATGATTCTAATGCACAAAAAACATACCACAACACCATGTAACATTACTACATCATCAATTGCAGTCAATTCATCAAATCATACATGTCAGTGTTGGTATTTCACAAAACCTAACATCCCAAATAGAGATTCTAATCCCTTAATTCAATCCTATCATCATCAAAATCATAATACTACATAATTAGAGTAATCACCCCTTACCTGGAATTAGTTTCTTGATTCTCCTTGAGCTTTGGGGTTTTCCTCCTCCTTGCCCCTCTTCTCTTCTCTTGCTCTTTCACGTGTTCTTCCTTTTTCTCCCCAATTGGTTCTTTTTCTTATTTTATGAAAATAAAACAAAATGAATCTAACTTAGTAAAAGTCCTAACCAATTAGCACCCCTCTTTTACTAACATCACACCACAAGCCCAATAGCTCTTATTCCATCATTCTCCAATTAAATTCAAATAAAATACTAAAATTCCAATTATTTAATTTAAATCCAAATAAATTAATAAACTGTAATTATGGGGTGTTACAGTACCAGTTCCCATACTTCATTTCTTTTGAACTGTGCAAGTTCATCTTGCATAGCATTGATCCAAAATTCATCTGTCAAGGCTTCCTTCACATTTTTTGGTTCAATTTTGGACACAAAGCAGGAGTTGGCAATGGTTCCTCTTGATCTGGTCATTATTCCACTGTTGAGATCTCCTATGATAAGCTCCTTGGGGTGATCTTTCTGAATTCTTATAGATGGATCTTTTTTGATTGCTTCAGGTTCAGGTTCTGAGGGAGTCTCATTACTTACTTCAGGTTGGTCTGACTGTTCAGCCTGAATTTCAAGGAATGTTTTGACATTCTCTGTGACATCAAATTCTCCATGTTAGTCATCAACAATAACATTGATGGATTCCATCAAGACTTGAGTTCTGGTGTTGAATACCCTATACGCTCTGTTGTTTATGGAGTATCCCAAGAATATACCTGCATCACATTTAGAGTCCATTTTCCTTCTGTGATCACAATCTGTCAAAATGTAGCACTTGCTACCAAAGACATTAAAGTACTTGACAGTTTGGTTTCTTACCTCTCCAAAGTTCATAAAGAGTAGAGGAGGTTCCTTTTCTCAATGTTACTCTATTATGGACATAGCAGGCTGTGTTCATAACTTCAGCCCAAAAGTACATAGGTAGCTTCTTTGCGTGGATCATAGCTCTGGCTGATTCTTGTATAGTCCTATTTTTCCTTTCTATAAATCCATTTTGTTGAGGTGTAATGGGGGAAGAGAACTCATGACGGGTTTCTTCAGACGAGCAGAATTCAGGAAATTTGGCATTCTCAAATTCCTTTCCATGATCGCTCCTTATTCTGATTACAACACTTTCCTTTTCTCTTTGCAGTCTGGTGCATAGATCCTTAAACACCTCAAATACATCTGATTTTTATCTAATGAAGCTTATCCATGTGTATCTGGAGTAATCATCAACCACCACATATGCATACATTTTCCCTCCAAGACTTTCCACCTGCATTGGTCCCATAAGATCCATATGTAATAGTTCCAAAGTTTTGGAAGTGGTGAGTTGATTAATCTTTGGATGAGAAGATTTGGTTTGTTTGCCAGCCTGACATTCTCCGCATACTTTTCCTTCATCAATCTGTAGTTTTGTAATTCCTCTCACAGCTTCCTTGTTTATGATCTTCTTTGTTGTTCTGGAATTTGGTTCCGAACAGTAATCTCCCTGTGGTGAACATTTAGGGTATTTACTGATGAGCATTCATCAATTCCAAAGGCTTTGTTTGTCTTAATGCTCACAATTGAGTTCTCAGCATATTTTGATGTTAAGACATCTGTTTTGACATTTTCATATTCTACTGAGGTAGCAGTCTCACTTTCTTCTACAGCATCCCACATTATTGTTATGTTCTTACTTGTATTAGGAATTCACTTGTCCTTTTTGTGACTCTCATCTTGTCTAGTTTTCCTTCTTCTAGAGCTTCCTGTTTTCTTTATAGCCTCCTCCTCATTTTTGTCACAGCTTGAGTGTTTAGTGTCCACGCATGACTTCCACTGAGGTGGCTTTATCTTGGCCATATTTTCCTGTTGGGGGATCTTTCTTTTGAAAGGTGTATGAGTTTCAGGACATGAGAACCTCAAGTGACCTATCTTACCACATTGATAGCATCTCTTGGCTGAGACAGGTGTGTGTTTTTCCGGATGTTAAGGCTCTTGATTGAACTTCTTTCTCTTCTTTGTGTCTCGCAGTTTTCTCTCCAGATCAATAATGTTTATCACGAGACTTACTCTTTCTTCTTGTAACAGGTGTAACACCCCAATTCTACCCAAAGCATTTAGGCAAGAAAATATCAGAGTATTAAAATTTCATACAACACAATTAGGATGTTACACTAAGTAACCAAACAAACACCTAGAAAACAAACGGACATCAGCGATGCCAAAAGCATACACACCTGCCAATAAAACGATACATAACACACGGAAGATGTGAACATATATATATATATATATATATATATATATATATATATATATATATATATATACATATAGCTCTCACTCTCAAAGAGGAGTTTTCCAAAATAAAGTGTTTACAATACACAATGGCACGTTATCACATATACATGTTCAAAAGAGTCATATACAAATAAATAACAACAGACTCCCGACTACCCAGTGTTACATATCAGAGCGACCGATAAGACCAACTGGAGAACTAACTCTTCCAAAAGACTCCCAAAGCTGCTAATCTGCAGGATGCCACTCAAGCATCAAATCAGCAGAAGGGTGAGAATATAATTTATAATAAAAAGCATGATAAATATAGTAATGCCAACAAGTATCATCAAGAATCATACAACAAAATAATCCACTCATTTAACCACAATCAATACATAAGTAATGTGACACATGAATGATAACATAAATTATAAAGACAGACAATGATGAATGAGACTCGACTATGCATATGCATGTGGTACCAAATCCGGAGTAAAACTCCTCCTTGTCATTATGACAAATACACCTTCCGAGCATTATGCTGGGACTTTATTCCACTCAGGAAGCCCACAGGCTGTCGTCATCGAGCATTAAGCTCCCACTGATGACCTCTTGCCACTCAGGCTAATATACCGTTACCGAGCATTAAGCTCCTACTGGTAACCAATGCCCGCAGGCCATCTGTTAACAGCATTCCGCCATTAACATATTGAAATGTTATGATGCGCAAATATATGACTCTATTACATAACAACAACATCATCAACAATATAACACGATCATACACTCACGTTACATCGTTTATATTCTATCCAAAAGGATACATCACCAATTAATAACATCGTTATCAATTACATCACACCATAATTACCACATAGGCATCATTAAGCACACCGCACACATTCACCGTCAAAACATATTGGCCACATCGGCATAGATGAACATATAACACACTTATACACATCAATTTAATATTGGCCATCGGCCCACAACTTCATCAATACATCAACAACAAGTTGTAATAACAACAATTCAACAATGAAAATACATCATCTTCATAACAACAATTACTTGCCATAAGGCCACACATCATGTTAACAACAAACAACCAAACATCGTCACATATCAAGAATGAACATTCATTAATACATAACCTATACGAACAAGATCTCATGTTATCGACAATTAATCACATACCTCGTATCAATACGATAACGTTCACACAACACATCATCATGATTTATCATGCACTAGTTCACAAAACCATTTATGAAAATCAACCAACCACTACTACATCCTACATCATCATATAGAGCATGAAAATAGCTTCCAAACGTTTCAAACGACACATAAAACGAATACCCGAGTTAAAAGATACGACTTTTTAAAGTTTGTAAAGCATAAACATACTTCATATGTAAACCCTACTTAGTTCTATCACTAAGTCCTAATAAAAATAATAGGATACTACATCCTATGAATCATTTAATTAAATCATAGTATAGTTCATTGCGTTAGCTTTCTAAAGCTTCGAACGGCGACAAAATCGGAGTTACGGTTCAGGAGTTACGAAGTTTCAAAGTTTTGGAAAAACAGAAAATGCTGTTGTCCGCTTGAGCTCCGCTCAGCGAACCCTCACAGAGATTTTTCTGCAAAAGAACCTCCGCTTAGCGGACCCCTCTCCGCTCAGCGGACCTGCGGAAACCCAGAAAAAAACCAGCACGAACCAGAACTGTCTCAAGCCCCTTATACCCACCAAAACCACTCCAAAACATCATTATAACACCAATACAACACATACAAACCATAGAAACAACCTAACATCAAACTTTTCATGGATGATTCATCAATCTTTCTCAAAACCTAACCTTCTCTTCAAACTCAATCAAGCCATGGAAATGGAAAAGAAAGCATGATCAATTACCATAACACAACAAGGATATCATTTAATCATCATACAATCATTCTCAAACAAACTTAGATCAAGCAAAGACCACACAAGAAAGTTATGGAAATTGGAACAAGAAGAACAAGAACAAAAAGAAGAACAAAACTATAAGAATCATACATCCAAGATAAATTAGATTCACCCCCTTACCCGACTATAGCGACAATCGGAACTCGATTCGGATGAAAAACCACCAATCTCCACTTTTCCTCCTCTTTTCCTTCTTCTCCTTTTTCCTCTTCCTTTCTTTCTCTTCTTTCTTTCCTTTCTGTTTTTCTTTCTTCTTTTCTTTTCTTATATTGTTTTCTATCTCCCCCCTACTTCTCCAAAATATCTCAACAAAATATCTACTTTACGGTCTAAACTCAATTGCTCAGAAAAACCCCAAAACGCAGAATATTACCTTAATAATATTTCCAGTACCAAAAATATGGAAACCTTCAATTAAATATTAGCCCGCCATCCCGAACTAATACCGACTGAAACGACTCCAAAAACGGTAAAATTCCAATAAACGTCACAAACGTCCAAATTAAGCATATACTTATATTTCCGGGCGTTACAACCCTCTCCCACTTAGAACATTTCCGTCCTCGGAAATATCCCAAACGCAAACAAACTTGGATACGCTCTTGCATCCGGCTAACCAACTATCAAGCCACGGAAGCAACGACACAATCAGAACTAACAACGAATCACTCTAGCTAAAAGCAAAACAACCAAAACACAACAACGACAACGAGATGCAATGCCCATACAATGCACTCATTGACTAACACCAAAACACAAGAAATAACCAAGACACAGACAACAACCCGGTCGCACAATATCCAAACAACCATGCCCAGACATAGCAGTCAAACATGTAACCAAAACATCTGGTGGTCTTATAATTCCTACCACATCCACTGTCCACAATTTGAACTCTAACAATTCATACACACACATACGAACCGCGCCATTTCACGCTTCCTATGCGCACTCTGATTTCCCACAACAAACAGATTTACCAATTTCATAACCAACTTCCAACTCCTTCTAGTATTCACCAGAAACTCATTGTTCTCTCTTAACATACTCAACCTCTTAATCTGCCGTGTCAGCTCGCACACCAGACAAAAGTCTTTGTATTATCCAATCAAAGGCAAAAAGCTAATCCAAACACATCCTTGTTTCACAACACAAGCCCTCATAGATCCTTAAGTGACTAAATCGTCCTCTCAGTCTGACCATCCGTTTGAGGACGAGACGCCAAACTCAACGCAACTTCGTACCCAAAGTACTTTGAGAACCTTCTCATAATTTCGGAAATAAACCTCGGATCTCAATCTGAACAAAACCTTTCGAAGCACCATGCAAACAAACAAACCAACAAACAATTTTATCAACATACCACTCGCCAGTACTTCCATCGGTTAATCCATTCTTATCGAAATAACGTGAGCAGATTTCGTCAATATATCCACAATGACCCAAATCGCCTCACAATTACTCGACGTCCTCGGCAAACCAGAAACAAAATCCATAGAAATGCTATTCCACTTCTACTCAGGAATGGATAATAGTTACATGAAACCAGACGACTCCTGACAAGTCAAACACAAATAAACAAATCCCTTCATATCCTTCTTCATTACCTTGCCACTAAAAATGACCCTCTCAAATCTTGATACATCTTAGTAGCATCAGGATGAATACTCAAATCACTATGACGCACTTCATCCAAAGTCCTCTTTTCAAATCCGAACATTAGGAATACAAACTTGATCATGACATCCCATGACATTGCTCTTATCAATCCGAAGATCACCATATTTATCTTTGACTAATAAATGTCATCTTATCAACCCATTCAAATCCGATTCCTGACCTTTTCTAATCTCATCAAGAATACCATAAGTAAGCTTTCACATATAAAGCTCAACACTTGAAGAAGTCGCTTTACGAACCAAACTCAAATCTCACAACTGTTTCAACAATCACAATACTCGAATCATCAACATAGACGTATGCAATGGTTTCTCATATTCAACTCGTTCTGATCAAACGAATACTTCAAACTCTTGTAGTCACTTACACACACAAATCTAGATCCGAAAAAATTAGTGCCTTCAAATTTCCCAAACAGAAATAACAACTGCCAACTCTAAATCTTGTGACAGATAAATCCTTTCAAAAATCTTAACTTGCATAAAAGCATAAACCACCACTTACCCCTTGAACATTCACTTCACTCAACCAAAAACTCACACAAGGAAACTTAGCAAACAACTTCTTCTTCCCAACACGGACAAAACAATTCTCAAGTACTTGGCATGATCATCTTCACACTGATGATACCTATACCTCAGATCAAACTTGCAAAACGAACAAGCTCAAACCAACTTGATCCATCAAATATCAATCCTCGAAAGTGGATACTTTTCCTTAATTGTCACTTTTCTCAATTGTCTAAAATCGACACAAAGCCTCGTAGAACCTTCCTTCTTAACCAACAAAACACGTGCACCCTACGGCGACACACTCGAACGAACAAACCTCTTCTCAAGAAAATCCTTAAGTCGACTCCTCAACTCTTCCAACTCAGAAGTTGGCATCCGATACGGAACCCTCGACACAACAATAGTTCTAGGAACTAAATCCATCAAAATAGAACTCCAAGACAGAACTCCTCTTTTCGACGATGAATCAATTAAACCTTCAAGAAACACCTATACAAATGCGCAACTATCCGCAATTCCCACAATTGCTCTTTCTCAAGAACATCCAAAGTCATTGACAACATAAACAACATCGTACCACCTTGCACCGACTCATTCACTTCCAATATTATCAACTAGCCAGATAAGCCTATCACGTCCAATACGATCCCGTCTACTATCAACAAGAGATTAAGGGTGATCAAGTCCTCAATTTGTCAATAGGTAGCCGACAATCATAATAGAGTATAAACTACCAGTACTAACATTAATAATATTCTTTTCCAACTTTTGCTCATAGCATAGAAGCACTATGATTCCATAATTCACAAATCTCCCAAGATTATCTGAACTAGCTAACACCGACGTCCGGTAGCTACATACCAAAACACTTCTAACAATATCTCAAAACAAAATACCTGAGATCCTACTCAACTCTTCATACTCCTAATTCTTACTCGAGTTCCAAAACGTTTCCAACAACGTCAATAACTCCTACAACAAAGTCTACCACAATACTTTCCTTAATCATTGATCCAACAACGACACTTCACACAAGGCTACTCAAACAACAACTTCATAGTGCATCAGTAGCGTTAGAACATCACAACTCTCTAAATTCCATTCCTTAGAAATAACCAAAATCTACTCCGAGACACTCCAACTTGATTAACAACCAAAGTCTTAAGTCCAAGTCGCCTTCATTTCAGAAAACAACAAATTCCAACAACACTAGTACTGCTGCCCTTAGTAGCATAATAACATCTTGCAACTGAAACATATCCGAGAAGCATATCTTCTCCCCCACTAAGCTTCAAACCACTCCTGCACACAACCGGCTAGAGGCACAATAAGTACTGACAGTGCTCCACACACTTATCACGTACTGAGGAATTAAACAACATTAGACAACACTGGCCGGACAGACCGACCTGCTCTGATACCACTAATGTAACACCCCAATTCTACCCAAAGCATTTAGGCAAGAAAATATCAGAGTATTAAAATTTCATATAACACAATTAGGAGGTTACACTAAGTAACCAAACAAACACCTAGAAAATAAACGGACATCAGCGATGCCAAAAGCATACACACCTGCCAATAAAACGATACATAACACACGGAAGATGTGAACATATATATATATATATATATATATATATATATATATACATATAGCTCTCACTCTCAAAGAGGAGTTTTCCAAAATAAAGTGTTTACAATACACAATGGCACGTTATCACATATACATGTTCAAAAGAGTCATATACAAATAAATAACAACAGACTCTCGACTACCCAGTGTTACATATCAGAGCGACCGACAAGACCAACTGGAGAACTAACTCTTCCAAAAGACTCCCAAAGCTGCTAATCTGCAGGATGCCACTCAAGCATCAAATCAGCAGAAGGGTGAGAATATAATTTATAATAAAAAGCATGATAAATATAGTAATGCCAACAAGTATCATCAAGAATCATACAACAAAGTAATCCACTCATTTAACCACAATCAATACATAAGTAATGTGACACATGAATGATAACATAAATTATAAAGACAGACAATGATGAATGAGACTCGACTATGCATATGCATGTGGTACCAAATCCGGAGTAAAACTCCTCCTTGTCATTATGACAAATACACCTGCCGAGCATTATGCTGGGACTTTATTCCACTCAGGAAGCCCGCAGGATGTCGTCATCGAGCATTAAGCTCCCACTGATGACCTCTTGCCACTCAGGCTAATATACCGTTACCGAGCATTAAGCTCCTACTGGTAACCAATGCCCGCAGGCCATCTGTTAACAGCATTCCGCCATTAACGTATTGAAATGTTATGATGCGCAAATATATGACTCTATTACATGACAACAACATCATCAACAATATAACATGATCATACACTCACGTTACATCGTTTATATTCTATCCAAAAGGATACATCACCAATTAATAACATCATTATCAATTACATCACACCATAATTACCACACAGGCATCATTAAGCACACCGCACACATTCACCGGCAAAACATATTGGCCACATCGGCATAGATGAACGTATAACACACTTATACACATCAAGTTAATATTGGCCATCGGCCCACAACTTCATCAATACATCAACAACAAGTTGTAATAACAACAATTCAACAATGATAATACATCATCCTCATAACAACAATTACTTGCCATAAGGCCACACATCATGTTAACAACAAACAACTAAACATCGTCACATATCAAGAATGAACATTCATTAATACATAACCTATACGAACAAGATCTCATGTTATCGACAATTAATCACATACCTCGTATCAATACGATAACGTTCACACAACACATCATCATGATTTATCATGCACTAGTTCACAAAACCATTTATGAAAATCAACCAACCACTACTACATCCTACATCATCATATAGAGCATGGAAATAGCTTCCAAACGTTTCAAACGACACATAAAACGAATACCCGAGTTAAAAGATACGACTTTTCAAAGTTTGTAAAGCATAAACATACTTCATATGTTAACCCTACTTAGTTCTATCACTAAGTCCTAATAAAAATAATAGGATACTACATCCTAGGAATCATTTCATTAAATCATAGTATAGTTCATTGCGTTAGCTTTCTAACGCTTCGAACGGCGACAAAATCGGAGTTACGGTTCAGGAGTTACGAAGTTTCAAAGTTTTGGAAAAACAGAAAATGTTGTTGTCCGCTTGAGCTCCGCTAAGCGGACCCTCACAGAGATTTTTCTGCAAAAGAACCTCCGCTTAGCGGACCCCCCTCCGCTCAGCGGACCTGCGGAAACCCAGAAAAAAACCAGCACGAACCAGAACTGTCTCAAGCCCCTTATACCCACCAAAACCACTCCAACACATCATTATAACACCAATACAACACATACCAACCATAGAAACAACCTAACATCAAACTTTTCATGGATGATTCATCAATCTTTCTCAAAACCTAACCTTCTCTTCAAACTCAATCAAGCCATGGAAATGGAAAAGAAAGAATGATCAATCACCATAACACAACAAGGATATCATTTAATCATCATACAATCATTCTCAAACAAACTTAGATCAAGCAAAGACCACACAAGAAAGTTATGGAAATTGGAACAAGAAGAACAAGAACAAAAAGAAGAACAAAACTATAAGAATCATACATCCAAGATAAATTAGATTCACCCCCTTACCCGACTATAGCGACGATCGGAACTCGATTCGGATGAAAAACCACCAATCTCCACTTTTCCTCCTCTTTTCCTTCTTCTCCTTTTTCCTCTTCCTTTCTTTCTCTTCTTTCTTTCCTTTCTGTTTTTCTTTCTTCTTTCCTTTTCTTATATTGTTTTCTATCTCCCCCCTACTTCTCCAAAATATCTCAACAAAATATCTACTTTACGGTCTAAACTCAATTGCTCAGAAAAACCCCAAAACGCAGAATATTACCTTAATAATATTTCTAGTACCAAAAATATGAAAATCTTCAATTAAATATTAGCCCGCCATCCCGAACTAATACCGACTGAAACGACTCCAAAAACGGTAAAATTCCAATAAACGTCACAAACGTCCAAATTAAGCATATACTTATATTTCCGGGCGTTACAACAGGGCATAAGCATTTTTATACACTGTCAGTCTTTTGCTCAGTTCTCCATTTAGTAGACACACCTCAGAATATCCAGCAGCAAGTTCATCGCTGGTGAGTTCTTCAATATAAGACTCATCCACTTCTTCTATCTGGTTTTTTGTTCTGGGAACAGGAACCTTTAACTTGATAGTTCTTTCTTGATGCTTACCCTCAATTTTTCCTTTGGCCATGGGACAAGTAGAAGGAGACTTGGAGTTTTTAGGCTCCCATAGGTAACAGTTATTCTCATATCTAAATCCCTTCATGACTTCTTCATTTTCTCTATTAGTGACAATACACTCTTCTTTGGTGAACCTGACATAGAATCCTTCATCACACAGTTGGCTGATGCTTATAAGATTTACAGTGAGTCCTTGTACAAGTAAGACATTATTTAGATTAGGAACACCATGACCTTCTGTCTTGCCAACACCTTTGACTTCTCTTATTTCTCCATCACCAAGAGTCACAAAGCTTGTTCCCTCAAGTTTGACGTCTACTAGTGAGTTCTTTCTCCCAGTCATATGATTTGAGCAACCATTGTCAAGGTACCAATCTTCCTTGGCAGGAATTCTTAGAGAAGTGTGTGCTACCAGAGCAACATTCTTAGCCACCCATTGTTGCTTTCTGTTACAGGTATCATATCCAGGTTTGGCTTGATGAGTTTGGTTTGGATATCCAACTAGTCTAAAACATAATGGCTTTATGTGACCAAATCTTCCACAGTGATGACACCTCCATCTTTAGAATTTCTTCTTTGTATGGCCCCTTCTTTTGTTTCCTTGATGTTGTGACATTTGTACTGACATTTGGTTAGTCACATAAGTTTCAGGTTTTGATCTCCTGATCCCAGAGGTGAATTCCTCTTTAGCCACAAATCCTACACCAGACATATCTCCTGCTCTTTGTCCAGACTACAGAATTTCCTCTAGAGTATCAGTTCCATTATTCAATATTTTGAAGGATTTAGTCATTTGATCAAGCTTGTAGTTCAACATGCTCACTTCATTACTGAGAAAGTCTATGGTTGCAAGATGACTATTCTTCTCAGTTTCTAGCTCCTTTATGATTATCTCTTGCTTCTTCACTTGTTTTCAGATGTCAACATTCTTGATGCATAACTTCTTGTAAGAGGCAGCAAGTTCATCAAAGGTTAGCTCGTCATCACTGGAATCATCATCAGAGGCATAGACACTTGTTGGAACTGTGACATGTTTTGCAGTTTCTTCTTCAGACTCAGAGTCTTCATCCGACCAAGTGACAGACAACCCTTTCTTTTGCTCTTTAAGGTAGGTAGGACATTCAGCTCTAATGTGTCCATATCCTTCACATCCATGGAACTAAACCCCTTTTCATTGATTGGGCTTTTCTTCACCTTTGGATCTTCTGCTTGGATCATAAGTCTTGCTGGTGTCATAGGAAGTGTTATTGATATTGGGTCTGGACTTCTGATCAACCCTTTTGATAAACCTGTTGAATTGTTTTCCAAGCATGGTTATGGCTTCTGATAAATTTTCATCACTTCCACCATTGCTTTTTCTTGGATCATCTTCGGTGTTGGAAACAAAAGCTATGCTTTTGTTCTTCTTTTCAACAGACTCACAAATACTCATCTCAAAGGTTTGTAGAGAACCAATGAGTTCGTCCAGCTTCATGTTGTTGATGTCTTGGGCTTCTTCTATGGCAGTTACCTTCATATCAAATCTCTTAGGCAGTGATTTAAGGATCTTTCTCACTAGTTTTGCTTCAGACATTTTTTCTCCTAAGGCTCCTGAGTTATTTGCAATCTCAAGAACATTCATGTAAAATTCATAAATGGTTTCATCCTCTTTCATCTTGAGATTCTCAAACTTAGTGGTAAGCATTTGGAGTTTAGACAGTTACACCTTGGATATGCCTTCATGAGTTGTTTTGAGATTATTCTAAACCTCTTTAGCTAGATCACAGTGCTGCATGATCAGTGCATTTTAATGCACATTCTTTCATATTTGTACTAAGCATTTATATGTTTTTCTTTATTTATTTTTATGTTTTACAATGTTTTTATATTTCAGTTTATTTTTATCGTTATTTAATTTTCGTATTTTATTTTCAGCTTTGACAGCTTTCACTGAAACAATCATAACTGGAGTTCCAGGAATCCGATTGAGGCGTTCTAATAATCGCCGGAAAGCTAAGAAAGAGAGCTACGACTTTCGTGTTGGAGTCGAAGTGAGATACGGAACCTATATTTTCCAGATTTGCGTTGGAAGCTGAAGCACTAGTTTTATAACTTTTGGGTCGTTAGTTTTGGGCCTGGATGATGTTTGTTTGACCCAGTTGGGTTATGACCCGAATTTCCTTTTGTTTTCTCTTTAGTCAAGGTCTGGCCGTACAGCCAAATATACTTTACACTTTTCACGAAATAATTTTGAGAGTTTTGTACGATTTCATGGAGAACTAATCCGTCTGAGTCGATCTACCGTGTTCAGGTTCTAATACTATGAGATTACTATAATTTTACAATTTAATTTCTATTCCTTTCAATATATTTTGTATTCTTGTATGCATAATTCAATTGTATGAAATATATTGATTCAATTTGGTTGATTGTATGATCCTAACATAGACACGTTATGTTTGCTTAATTCGTACCGTGTCTGATCGATCGTGTTTGCTTAATTCATGATAATTTATCCCGTTTGCTTAATTCGGACATTAGGATCGCACATCTCGCAAACCTCACCGCGCTTGTCATTGAGTTTGCATCCAAATAGGAATGGAATCCGCTTAGGATAGTGAAGTTATAATAATCGATGATTGGTAGGAACTGAATCGGTAGATTGGCTTATTTTATAATCACTTTTTCAAAACCGCTTATTTCAATAATCGCTTTTTGTTAATCAGAAACCAAACCAACCCCTAATTCGATTTCAGTTAGTAATAACTAAGAATCCTTGAGAGACGATATTCGAGTCACTTGTCGCTATCTACAGTTTTATTCAAAACAACTCGTTTTTGATCCGCGCGCGACAGCGGATCAAATTGGCGCCGTTGCCGGGGATTCTTGTCGTTATTAACTGATATTAGAGTCATAGGTTTAGTGTTTGTGCGTTTAGGCCATAGGTTCCTCGCGGTTTCGGCCATAACGCATTTTTGAGTCGAAAAAAGGTTTTTTGTGGAAATTGAGTCTGATCGATAATCTGTTTTTCCCTACTGGAAGTAGAAAAATCGTGCGATTAATACTCCCTTACTCTAAAAGAGTAAGGGAATTCGAGCCAAAATTGCCAAATTCATCGTTTTTCTATTTTTAATGAATTTTTTACTGTTTTCATAGAGTCGAAAAAATCTAAAAAAATTCTCAAAATTCTTATTTCATCTAATTAGATTAAATTTTGTGTTTTTATATTTTTCTGAACTTATTTTAATCGTGTTCCTTCATTCTATTTGTTTATGGATGTTATAGGACATTGTTGGCATTTTCGCATTTGTTGATGCATTGCTTAATTGATTTTGATTCTGAACTTGATTTTGATAATATGGTTGATCAAAGAACACTAAGGCAGCTAGCTGCGCTTGATGTTAATTATAATGGTTTATGTATTGAATATGCTGATGTTGTTGATCCCTTTGAATCGAAATCTGGTTTAATGCACTTGTTGCCAAGGTTTAGTGGTCTTGCAGGTGAGGATCCACATAAGCATCTAAAGGAATTCCAAATTGTTTGTTCTACATTATTGAGACCTAAAGGAATAACAGAAGACCATATCAAGCTGAGAGTCTTCCCGTTCTCACTTCAAGGTGCTGCAAAAGATTGGTTATACTACCTTGAGCCGAACTCTGTTACAAACTGGAATGATCTCAAAAAAGTGTTCTTAGAAAGATTCTTCCCTCCCCAAGTTACCAATTTTGCATCTTCCGGACCTTCACTAGAGGACCTTGTCAAGCAAATGGCTATGAATAATCTCCAGTATCAACAACAAATAGATTCTACTCTTCAGACTTTGCAAACACAGATTGGACAGCTTTCCACTTTGATGAATGCCATGCCGCAAGCTCAAGGATCAAACCAACAACCCTTGGAAGAGCATTCTGTATTTCAAATAGAGTCGCTTTCTGAAAATGTTGATGATACGCGTAATGATTTGCTTGCATCTGATTTTCCATCATTGTCTGATTTTGATGATGTTTACTCATGTTCTGATTGTACTGACACTATCATTTGTGTTGTATGTGCTGAGATTGATGCTGCCTTGCAGGGTGACATATTTACTACAGGTGAAGTTCTTATCGATGAATCTGTTCTTGCAGCTGATACTCTTGACATCCCGGCTGCCCCAAGAACTCCTTCCATTGAGCAGCCACCTTCCCCCGAGCTGAAGCAACTTCCTGAAAATTTGAAATATGCTTATTTAGAGAGTAATGAAAAACTCCCGATTATAATTTCTTCTAACCTTGATTTTGATCAAGAAAATAAGCTATTGCAGGTTTTGAAGAAGCATAAGAAGGTGATTAGGTGGACTTTGACTGAATTTTCTGATATTAGCCCATCTATGATTTTGCATAGGGTCTCAATTGAAGGGGAAGATGAAACAAAAGTAGTGGGGAAGCCCCACAATCTTTTGATCTCTGATGTTGTGGAAAAGAAGATCACGTGCCCATTCAACACTTTTACTTATCGGAGATTCTTCTTTGATCCTGGAATAAAAGGCAAAGGTACTAAACCAAATTTTAAGATCAATGGACATTATCTGAAGCTACTCCCCACTTTGGAAGGACAGACTATAGAAGAGCCTTCACTAGCAAAGGTTGCTTATGTGATCACCTATCCTCCTTGACTGCTCGGGTGTGTTCTTTCCTTTCTCTCCCGCTTACTTTAATATTTATGTCTTTATATTGAGGACAATGCTTGTTTTAAGTGTGGGGGAGGGAAACCTTTGTTTTATTTACTTGTTTTACTATTTTGTCTTGTTTTGTTTTCAGTTATTATAAAAAAAATGCATCTTTTTGAAAGTTCTAGGCTATTGACTAATTTGAGATTAGTTTGCGGAGACTTGAGAAAAACTCACAAGATCGGTATCGTCTTAACACCGTAAGTCTCCTGCATGAGGAAATTGATTTGAATACTCGTTATGTTTTAGCCTTAAATTTTCATTCTCTGACAACTCTTGAGTAGTTTATTTCAGCAGTCGGCACCATCTCTCACACACTTTACGCAGGGAAGCCGATGAATATAAGTGAGTGTTCCGAAGAAAAAAAATAGAAAAAAGAAAAAGGGAATGCACCTTCTAAGTTTGGTGACCCTCACCCGGTCACTTAACCCAACGGTTGTGGAACCTTCAAAAGAAAAAGTTGAAAGCAAGACTCTTTGTTAGTTGGTTCAGCGGTTTCTGGTGCTGAACTTGGTAGGGAGAATTACGGTCCGATCCCCCGCAACTACAACTGAGTAAACAAAGGGTTATGCCACGTAAGTACCAGAACCCTTGGCAGAAAAGGATCAGAGTCACTAACCGGTTTGCTTGTTATAAGTGTGTGGAGATAACGGGCTTAATGTGATTGCGCCTGAATGAAAAAGAGCAAAAAGGAGGATGAGTAAGTTAGGCTTTAACATAATAACATGATTCGATTTGATTTGTGTATTCAGGAGGCTTATGTCTGCACAATTATGGATTAGTGTCCCTACGATATCCTTAGTGTGCAACATTAGTACCTATCAATGCAAACTTAATCGAAGAAGACTTTTAGCCTGGAATGAGTAACTGTTGATGTGTTTCTGCTTTCTCTGTTTTGATTTTAGTTTGCTCGGAGTGCAAAAGTTCAAGTGTGGGGGAATTTGATCAGTGCATTTTAATGCACATTCTTTCATATTTGTACTAAGCATTTATATGTTTTTCTTTATTTATTTTTATGTTTTACAATGTTTTTATATTTCAGTTTATTTTTATCGTTATTTAATTTTCGTATTTTATTTTCAGCTTTGACAGCTTTCACTGAAACAATCATAACTGGAGTTCCAGGAATCCGATTGAGGCGTTCTAATAATCGCCGGAAAGCTAAGAAAGAGAGCTACGACTTTCGTGTTGGAGTCGAAGTCAGATACGGAACCTATATTTTCCAGATTTGCGTTGGAAGCTGAAGCACTAGTTTTACAACTTTTGGGTCGTTAGTTTTGGGCCTGGATGATGTTTGTTTGACCCAGTTGGGTTATGACCCGAATTTCCTTTTGTTTTCTCTTTAGTCAAGGTCTGGCCGTACAGCCAAATATACTTTACACTTTTCACGAAATAATTTTGAGAGTTTTGTACGATTTCATGGAGAACTAATCCGTCTGAGTCGATCTACCGTGTTCAGGTTCTAATACTATGAGATTACTATAATTTTACAATTTAATTTCTATTCCTTTCAATATATTTTGTATTCTTGTATGCATAATTCAATTGTATGAAATATATTGATTCAATTTGGTTGATTGTATGATCCTAACATAGACACGTTATGTTTGCTTAATTCGTACCGTGTCTGATCGATCGTGTTTGCTTAATTCATGATAATTTATCCCGTTTGCTTAATTCGGACATTAGGATCGCACATCTCGCAAACCTCATCGCACTTGTCATTGAGTTTGCATCCAAATAGGAATGGAATCCGCTTAGGATAGTGAAGTTATAATAATCGATGATTGGTAGGAACTGAATCGGTAGATTGGCTTATTTTATAATCACTTTTTCAAAACCACTTATTTCAATAATCGCTTTTTGTTAATCAGAAACCAAACCAACCCCTAATTCGATTTCAGTTAGTAATAACTAAGAATCCTTGAGAGACGATATTCGAGTCACTTGTCGCTATCTACAGTTTTATTCAAAACAACTCGTTTTTGATCCGCGCGCGACAGCGGATCACTGCACAAGTTTGAATATGTTCTTGTCAATTCCGTTGAAGAAAGCATTTAGGGCCTTGGAATTGCCTAAAGCTAGATCTTCTTCAGTTTTGTTCCATTGTGCTTCAGGAATTAGAACAGTGGTTCCATCTTGCAAAACCTTCTCAGGATGTTTCCATCCACTTTCCACAGCTCTCCAGGCCTTGCTGTCCACAGATTTTATGACAGCTACCATACGAGGTTTCCACTAGTCATAGTTAGAGCTATCCAGGATGGGTGGTCTATTCCCAAACACTAACAGTTCCTTCTCCATAGTACCAGAATTATGTTGTCCCTAGATCTCACCCAGATGTAAACAGGCAGGGTCCCTGCTCTGATGCCAATTGAAAATTCTAGTAACCTCACACACGATGTCGTACTAGATAATATGACATCCACCATTACACAGCACAAAATGTTAGAACATAAACACATAAAAATAATAAAGAAAACACATAATTGTTTACCTAGTTCGGTTCAAACAACCTACTCTGGGAGCTACCAAGCCAAGGAGGGAATCCAATATAAGCAGAATTAATTCGGATTTAAACTCCCCCGTTTACAACTCCTCACTTAAGACCTACCCAATGTATTCCAATCTATTCCTAGACCTGAGTATCTCCACTCACTCCCCCTCAATTACAGCAGTGATTACAAATAAACATAAAACAAATGAGAGAGAAGACACACTTCAAAAACACACCTTGATCTGCTTAAAAACTTCAATCAATAGACACACACTCGTGCTTAAAAGCTTGGAGTGACAAAATACATAAACAACCTATTCCAATACAATCATCACAAGACAATTGCTTGGAGTACAAGAGACTAAAACACACAGCTACAAAACTACGGTTCTTCACAATTAACAGTCTTTCTCTCTGCGTTCCAAATTAGGATTGCAGACTTTTTATATGCAGCTCTTGGTCCTTGGGCTTTTTTGGAATCAAATTAGGGTTAACCAAGTTAACCTAATTTACACGTCATCTGGTTGTTACAGAATGTGCTGTCAACAAAATCTTCTAGACGAAATATTCAGCACAAAATAAAAGGTTTCCTAAATTGTAGATTGAGATAAATCAAGAAACACAATTAGTAAAACATAACAACTCCTGCTGTCAGACAAGGATGTCATGACATCGGTCATGACATTCACTAACAGAACCTGTATTAGCTTAACACATATGCAGTCTGCATAACACAATACAAAACATGTCATGACATCAGTCAAGACATTAAAACACCCAGGTATGTTTTACCACAAATGCAGCCAACAAGAAAACATCTACAATATATATGAATAAGGATGAACCTTAAATGTTGAGGAAAACTTAGATTGGATGAAATAGCGAACGTCATGACATTTATACATATAGGACATTAGTTGGTGCATGGTGTGAATGGTTGGTAATTGATGCACCATTCAATAAGAAGCATTATATTGGTCGGTATGCTTGATTAACTTTGGTTTAAATGTGTCGAGTAGGCTAGTGTGGAAAAATTCAACTAATGCCTATGATTGGTTACCTTAAACGAGATGGTTAGAGATTAATGGGATTCCATTACCTGAATCCCAACTCAATAGATGAGTTATTGGCCATGGAAAGAAGTTCCATATAACCTATGTGAATATATATATGACTCGAATTCCAATTTGAGTGATGCATTATTGGTCAGGGAAAGACCTTCCACTTTGATAAGTGATTTGGTGACCCAAATTCAAACTTGAGTGATGAGTTATTGGTTGGGGAAAACTTTTCCCTTCGTGAGGGAATTGGTGACCCGAATGCCAACTTGTTTGATGAGTTATTGGGTGGGGGAAAGAAGCCCTTGATTCGTGTATGATTTGTGAGCATAATCCTAACTCATATGGTGATTTATTGGCTAGTGAAACCATTCACTTATGTTGAAAGGCTTCAGAGGTAACTGATGGGTTAGCTTGAAGCTGGCATGCTATGTTTATGGATGAGTTGAAATCGTAATGATCTTAAGACTGTGCATCGTAATGATTCGATAAATAATTCGTCAGCTTTCGCTTATTCGAAGTCGTTTATCGAAACACTGTAATACGGCGGGAGAACTGACTTTTAGAAATGTTTCGCAAACAATGTTGCAGTGAGCAAGAGTCGCCACCGACTTTTATTTTATCCAATTGGAAAGGAAAAAAGAACAGGAAAGACCTTTGAAAGATTTTGAGTTCGGGGGGTAGGTTATACAAAGGGAAGGTGTATGCACCCTTTGTATCCATGGTTATCCATGGGCTCTTAATTGCTTAGCTCACTTTTTGTTTTCAAAATGTTTGAAGTGTAGTGTGTGAATAGAAAAGGATTTGAATAAGGACTTTAGCTTGTAAAATAAGCGTAGCCTTTTTGAATTGATTTGAAAAAGAGTGGGAAAAGTATTTTTGATTTGAATTTGAATAGAGCAAGTATTTAAGAACTGCCTACCCTAAGTTCGTCTTTCTTGTTCTTTAAGTCTTTCGTTTGAAAGGGCTATTCATACCATAAAGAGGGTAGGTAGTCCTTTCATTGGATGTGCGGGTCATCGAGGGTCATCGTTTTCCATAAGGCTATCCATACCACAAGAAGGGTAGGAAGTCGTATGCGTTGATGAGAATAGTCATAAAAGGCAACATGTAAGGATACCTTAGCATTCGAAGGGACTATCATCATTTAATCGAAGCAACATCGAGGGACGAGATCATTTTTCGTAGGCAACTCGAAGGGAATATGATCTTTTATTCTGAGGGACTATGATTATTTGAATTCGTAGGCATCAAGCTAAGGTATCCCTACGCTCGAAGGGACTTGACTATTTTATCGAAAGGCAGCATAAGAGGAGTTACCCTAAAGGAGTTACCCGAGGGACTATGATTATGTTCAGATATTTATCTTTGAGTTAAGATTAGCTAGTGATTGATTGATTGTCTTGTCACTCCCTATTTTACTAACCACGCAGTTAAAATATTTACATGAAAATAAAGTGTAGAAAGTAAAGGTCTTACGCTATTACATGGCTTCGGGATTGAGGGATTACAATAAAAACATGTCGGGGGATGCGGAAAGTAAAGTGCGGAAAATAAAAGGTCATAATTACTATTATATCAAAAGAATGAATAATTGCGACCAATACACCTTCTAAAATTTAAAGGTAAACGAATAATTAAATAAAATACGGAAATTAAACAACCATGCGTCAATCACTGGAGTTTGAGATGAGAAGAGAATTGCGGAAAAATTAGAATTTGGAAATAGGTGAAAATAAACTTAAGTTTACTAAATTAATTAATTAATTCTAGTCCTAAATTAGTTACGAAATGGAAATTAAATTAATTGAAACCTAATTACTAAATTAAGGTTAACTAATTAAGGAAAAATAAAAATGTTAATCCTAATTCTAACTATTAAAATTCAACCTAAATTAATTTAATCGTAAACTAATCCTATTTTATTTAACTAATGGTTAAACCCTAATTAATTTATTATTAGCCTAAAAATACTAATTAAATTAAACCCTAAATTAACTTATTCTAAATTAACTAATTGAATTAATCAATCCTAAATTTATTAAATTATTTAACCTAAATAACTAAATTTATTAAACTATTTAAAAAAACATCACCCTAAGTTAATTTGGTGTTTGAAAAAAAGGCGAAAAGAAATAATAAACCCAAAAGAAAAAGAAGAGAAGAAAAACACACAAAATAGAATTAAATAAAGAGAAAGAGGAAACATGGCTGCTAGAAGCGCTGGATCTGGTGTGGAGCCCTCCTGATGGTCTACCATGGACATGCGCTTTTGGAGCGTCAGGTCTACTCTAAGCAGTAATCAAATGGCTGGAGCGAAGGGGTACACCGTAAGCCAGGCAGGGGCGGAGCGCTGGATCTATCAATCTGTACAAACAAACAAAAAGAAAAATGCAAACTGAAAGACCTTGGGATCGAACCCATGTCCTCTAAGCCAATCACATGTACCACCTGCCTATTGTGCTATTTGTTTCATTTGTTAATAATTTTGTTCATTAATAATAAATAAAGAAACGAAAACTAAATGGGCTAGTCAACGTGGGGGGCCCCCTCGTGCAAGCGCTGGCCAATGGAAGAGGGAGAGAGGCTGTAGATTCTTTGACTGACCAACAAACAATTGCCACACATGGTCATGAATTCGCAGGTCTTGTTCATCATCTTCAACATGGATACCTGCGGATTTACCCTTGGAGTCTGCTGCGAATTTTGTTGCGGATTTCCCTAGCAATGGACCTGCAAATATGAAACCTGCAAAACCATGAGATTTAAAACGCCACAAGCACCTCACTCCCTTAATTCGCCCCTTACGAGTTCAATGGTGCACTCCGTTTGCCCTGAAAATACCTACAAAGTGTTATACGAACAAATCAAAGCTTGAAGCTCCATTAATGGCAATTGCATATTTCTACTATAAAGCTCATGATTTAGATACCAATCATGTTCTAATGATCATTACTAAGAGATATAAATCAACAAAATTTATCCATGATGCATGCATTTCAAAAAGACAAAGATCACAAGTGATGAGTAAAAAAGAAATATTGTTGGTGATGGTTTTGTGATGCTTGGGCTTCGTAGGATGGTGTGGCTGCGATCCTGGGGTCTCCAGGAGTATGATTCAATGTTTAAACTCAAGTGAAAGAGACTGCAATGGAAGATGAAGCTTGCCCTAGATTTCTTGAAATTTTGGAACTTGGAAACCCTAGTCCTTGCTCTCTCTTTTTCGTCCTCCTTGCTTGTAGTAATGTTGTTAATATATAAGGGATCAAATTAGGTCAAATAACATGGAATAAATATCTTGCTTTCATGGAGAAATTGCAATTTGCATAAAATCTTTCCAATCTTGGCCAATTCTATTTTCATGACCTCTCTTTCACGTGTGGTTTGGCTTGGTGAATCAATTAGAATATCCAAAATTAATCTCACTATTTTTTAGGATTAAATCATAATTTTATTTGATTTAATTTTGAACTTAAATGGATAAATTCAAAAAAAAAGTAATAAAGTCACAAAATATTATATGAGATTAATTTATGGGCCCCCAAGATGATTTTAGAATTGATTTAAAAAATGGAAAACTAATCTTAACCTTTTATCATTAAGATGTGATTTTATTTGATTTCATTTGAATTTAAGTGATTTAATTCAAATAAAAATGAAATAAAATCAAGAAATAAAGGATAATTGGTTAATGGGCCTCTTGTAAGCCTAATGTCACGTGGAGAGTCCAAAATTATAGGCCCAATACTCAAGAGTTTAAAATTTGTCATTTAGAGTTTCATGCAATTTCACAAATTTTCCCAACTTCTGTCGATCATAACTCATTCAATATTTGTCCTATGAAGGTATTCTAGGTCTTTTTGGAAAGCTAAAGATGTTCTCTTCAAGCCACTTTGGAAGCTTTTTTGCATTTGGAGATTTTATCTTGATGACATGGCCCTTGACAAAAAACAACTTTTTGCGAGCTTCTAGAAGGACCTGTAATGTTTTGACTTATATCTCTTAGGAGGAAGCATTTCTTGACCTCGGACCCAACATCAAAGTTGTAGAAAATTGAATTTCCTTGAGGATGAGTTTTGGTTGGGGAATATATGATAAAGTATGAGGGAGATATGATCAGTCAAAGTTGGGTTGACTTTCTCCTAGAAACCCTAATTTAGTAACTTCAAGTTTTGATGATTTATGAGCTTTCCTTGATGAATCATGATCAAACCTTGATCAAATGATGAATGTAACTTCAAAATATTGATATTGACCAAAAATCAGGAGTTTTGACTGATTTGCCCATAGTTGACTTTTAGGTCGAACTGATCGACTGTTGATCATTTGAGCAGTTGACTGAGAAATATTGGGAATCAGAGCTTGGAAATTGATGTGAGGATCCTTTGAAGCATAGGAGAGGCCATGGAGTTCACTTGAGGTGTCAGAAGTTGATTTTACTTGGAGAGAAGTAAAACCCTAGTTGTGGCTTGTTGCTTAGGTGACAGGTAAGTGTGTCCAAATCTTGTATAGTCTTGAGCAGTTGAAAGTCATGTGAGCCAAAATATGATGGGAAAATTTTGGGGTATGACAAACTCCATTTTTGTTGAGCGGTCTATCACAACAAAAAATTTCTCAATCTCCTCCGAATGCTTTCGTATCATCGGACTCAATCGTCAAAAATCCGTTTTTCTGGTATTGATAAATCCTTTCGGAATATTATCAATACCTAAGAACTTTTTACTTTCATAAATAAGGTTTGATTAGAATTTGTAATTTCAGAAATAAAATACGTTTAGATCCTTATATCACGTTAGAGAAATCATACAGATGATTTGAGTAGGTCTTATGATCCTTAATCCCTAAAAGACTACTCTTTCATAGTGAGAAATAACATCAACAGTGCAATATGCATAAACATGATAGTAACAAAAATAATAGTTGTAAAAAAAAGAGAATAACAATAGTAATAACCTGAATAAAATTGCGATAGATGGCAAAGAGGATCACTTTGAAGGTGAAGAGAAAACACGAGAAAGGGGGATTTGAATTGGGTTTTCCACTCACGACAGATTTTTTGTCTCTTAAGTGAAGTGGTGTAAGCTATACTTTTGATTGCTTTGCAGGAACATAAATTTAAAATAAAGCATAAACAAAAGTAAAGAACACACGATATATCCTGATTCACTTGAGAAAACCTCAAGCTAATCCAGACCACCCTACCAAGGTGATTTCGCCTTGAACTCAAGGACTTAATCTACTATAATCAAATTGATTACAACTGCATGAGTAACTTCCGATGACTAACTTTGCATAAGAAACCGCAAGTGACTAACCTTGCACAAGCTACTCGCGAGTGACTCACAACCACTAAGACTACCATCTTATTCTTCCCAAAGCTTCTGACCTAACCGGTCCTTTAGAAGGAACAAACATCTGTTTGTTTTTACAAGGTTTGTTTCCAATTGAAAGCTTCTACACAAGCATTATGTAAACTCAATTAAGCACATCAGAAGATCCTAATACACATTAAGAATATTACATTGTATTGTAGTTTTTTATGTATGGTCTTCTTTTCTTCAAGTAACTTCTTCACGGACAACAGCCCAAAGTCTTGAATTTCTCACTTCTTCTTCATAAGCTTCTGAAAGCTTTTTGATTTTGATATAGCATAGAGAAGAACTTTCTCATCTTGATTCATCTTAGAGTATTTTTGGACAGCAGCCCATACTCTATTTGATTTGATAATCACTTCATAGCACAACATTTATGTTGTGAATTTGTAGTTGAAGCTTCCATGATCATCTTTCTTAACAACATAACAATAGAATCATTTAATCAAGAGTTGTTCTAGTTATTGTTATTTTTTGGTTGATGGTTGTGTTATTTTTCACAGTGATTTTTCAACACCAACAACAATTTTAATCTTATGATTTTTTCCTCATATATCCAAAAAAATAGAGTCGTTGAACAACAGTTGGCTATTGAAAGAGTCGTTACACAATGATTTGGAATAGTACTGCAACGTCTTCGTACTATGTACTTATTAATGCTAACTGTAACATTTGGCTTCTAAACTTCAGAGGCTTTTGATGATACATGTTTGAAGCATAAGTATAGATGTGATACGTTAATCTCCAGATGGTTAAGTCTTCAGTTTTTCAGAACTTGCTCGCTCAGAATCTTGTTTTTGAAACTTCAACACTTATCTTTGAAACCTTATTCTTCAGAACTTCAGGTCTTCAGAGTCTTTAGAACTACGTCTTCAGAGTCTTCAACACTTGGTCGTCAGAATCCTTTGTCTTCAGAACCATAAATCTTCATAACTTCAAATTTCAAAGTCTTCAGAACTGCGTCTTCAGAATCTTTAAGCACTTGGTCTTTAGAACAGGTTTCTTCAGACTTTAGAAACATGAATCTCTAGAATCCTTACATATTCAGAATCTTCACTTTCTTCAAAATCAGAACCACTCTTAGACCATAATCCATAAGAACATTGCAACAACAATATCAGGCATCCTTGGATCTTTCCAATTATGTTCAGATACAGAAGTATACTCGCTTCTTCAATATTCTTGTGACTTGTGTTACACATAGTAACTCGCGTACGATCTTCATTGCACATCTTGATAATGTTTGTTTATATTAATTTAGAATATTATAAATATATCTTATAATATCTTTTAGAATATTATGAATATCTTATAATATTTTATATATTTATTTATATGATCTTCAAATTGATATAAAATATTCTAATATTAATGAATGGATCAATGAACCGAACCGAACCGATTGAACCCGATACCCGTAAACTGCTCGAACAGATTACTTTTTGGCTTTTTAATTTTTGACAATCTCGAAACATATTTTTTCTCTTTATCAACAAAGATTTTAAGACATACTTCAACATGATGAAATATATACTTAGTTTGAGGTGGAGTTTTGATTACATATGTTGAGTAGGGTTAGTCTTCAACTTGTAGTTCTAGAGAAAGATATATTGCTTCTAACTATCTGCTTACTAGAGATAGGGTGAAAAGTGTTATTCATCCATTACTAAGTTACAATTATGTTCACCTTATTTTTTATGATATAGTTTATTAATTGCAACGCTGCTATTCAACAAGGTTAACTTGGCAAATGAGGTTTACACAAAAATGCTAGAACACGGTCTTGAACCCGATGTTACAATTATGTTCACCTTATTTTTTATGATATAGTTTAATTTAGATGAGTTTTTTTAATCAAGATATGAGTTTTTTTCCTCCTAAAATTATGTTATAACCTAGGCATTTTACCTTCATTCCTATATGGCCTTAAAGAAGTTAGAAACTTACAAATAAACTTTACTTGTGATCAATAACTTACTAAATTCATTGTCATTTAACTTAGCTAAACACGTTTTACAATAAAACACAATAAGTTTTAAAATAGTAACTATTAAAATAAAAGCATAATAATCCCTTGTAGTTTAAACTTCTTTCACTTTCATTACATGAAAAATAAAAATAAAAATAACTCATTTCTACAAAAACATGTCTAGTTTTAAACCAATAATGCAAAATGATTCCAAAACCAATTTTCATGAGCTTGAATGGGTGATTAAAATTCGTGCATCCTTAGATAAAGAACTTGATGAAGAAGATGATGATGAATTTCTTGTCTCTATCTTCAATGTACCTAAACCACTTATGGCTAGTGATCCATATTCTTATATTCCTCAACAAGTTGCAATTGGACCTTACCATTTTTGGAGTGAAGAGCTTTATGAAATGGAGAGATATAAGATTGCTTCAACAAAAAGATTCCAAAACCAATTGCAAAGCCTCAAGTTAGAACATATTGTGGACCAATTGATGAGGTTAGAACACAAAATTAGAGCATGTTACCATAAGTATTTGAATTTTAATGTTGAAACTTTGGTGTGGATGATGGTTGTTGATGCATCATTTTTGTTAGAATTTCTTCAAGTTTATACCATTGAAGATGAATCAATGATACTAAGTGTTTCCTCAAGGATGTCTCACTTGATTGATTATGGAAGGAGGAAATTAGGTCATAATGTGATTTTGAAGGACATAGTAATGCTTGAAAATCAAATACCTTTATTTATTTTGAGAAAGATGTTGGAGTTTAAATTTGCATCACTTGAATTAGAAGACGACATGTTGTTTTCGATGTTTATAGGATTATATAAAGAGATTTCTCCATTCAAATGGGTGGAACGAGATTATTCAGATATTATCATCTCTGAACATGCACATTTGTTAGATTTTTTGTATAACATGATTGTGCCTAAATCGGACAAAGAATCAGAAATAGTAGTAGAATTAGAGAACCGACACAATGATAATGAACAAAATGAAAAATTGTACGACTATGTTAAGAAATTCATTTGTGAAGTTTGGACATTGCTTTTTAAATTGACAACAACATTAATAACCTTATTTAAGAAACTCAAGCAATGTAGAGCCATGAAAGTTATCACTTGGTTGCCTTGGACAATCATCTCTAATCTTCCCGTAGTGGGAATTATAAAGCAACCGGTCGAATATTTTTTTTTCTCAAAGGAAAAGGAAGCTACCAAAGAAGAAAACGAGAATTTAAGCTTGAAAGATATCACTAACAAATCACTTTTAATCGAAGAAATCACCATTCCTTCTGTTTTAGAACTTTCAAAATCCGGAGTTAGTTTCATAGCAACGAAAGGAGACATATCAACTATTTTGTTTGATGTAAAAACAACTACATTTTACCTTCCAACTATTAGCTTAGACATAAACACTAAAGTCTTCATGAGAAATTTAGTTGCTTACGAAACATCAACTGCATCAAAACCATTGGTTTTCACCCGTTACACTGAATTGATGAACGGAATCATAGACACCGAAGAAGATGCAAGGATTCTTAGAGAAAAAGGGATTATTTTGAACCACTTAAAAAGTGATCAAGAAGTTGCTAACTTGTGGAATGGAATGAGCAAATCCATTAAGTTGACAAGGGTGCCATTCTTGGATAAGGTAATTGAGGATGTTAACCAACATTATAATAGTAATGTGAGTATCAAAATTTGGAAATTCATGAAGGTTTATGTGTTTGCTTCATGGCAATTTCTAACTTTTCTTGCTGTCATCTTTTTCTTGTGTTTGATGTCATTGCAAGTCTTTTGTTCTTTCTATAGATGCAATGCTAGAAACCGTGCCAATGTGATTACATGAATCACTTTAGGAATTATATTTTTATTATGCTCAATGATTTAGTATATCTTCCTTTTTTTTTTTTTTTAATAGACAAAAAGCTTCAAACTTTGATCATTGATAATTTTAGTCTTTGAATAGATAAACAATAGGTTATGAGTTTATTTTAATTCATGAAATGCATTAGAAGAAAAGTTGGTAGGTTATATAATGTCAAATTACCAATAGTTGATAGTTGTGCAAATATATTAAAAGCAAAATAAGTTAAAAGACTAGGGTTTGATCCCTAACAAAAAAAACTACTTGTTAACAACTAATATGTTGACAACTAACATACTAACCACTTATAAAAAATACAAAAGAGATTTTGGTTAGAATTGTCACAAGGTCCTACAATGGACAAGATATAAAAAAATACAAAAGAAATTTTTGTTAGAATTGTTTCAAGGTCCTACAATGGACAAGATGACATTAGTGTTACTATAAAGTTGCAATAAAGCAATTACTAGGTTCACACATGGATATTGAACACGACAATAACAACTTAAAAAATGAAATTGAGCAATCATAACCATGCGCCATTTTGGATATTGACGTATGAACTATCAAAGACGTCTTCAATTTAAAGTGTTATTATATGAATTTTGAATATCAACTATCAAAGACATTTTCAATTGCGTCAATTATCAAAGACATCTTATTTTCAATTGCGTCAATTATCAAAGACATCTTCTATTTAAAGTGTCACTATCCTAATTACGCCACAATATGTAGACGCTAATAAAAACTTAAGAAAATGAAAGTGATTGAATATATCCACATACACTGACACATGTCACACACTAGACATATAGACATCTTCAATTGCGTCTACTATCAAAGACATCTTCAATTTAAAGTGTCATTATCCCAATTTTGGATATTGATGCATCAATTATCAAAGACATCTTCAATTGGGTCACTATCCAAATTACGCCACAATATGTAAACGCTAATAAAAACTTAAGAAAATAAAAGTGATCGAATATAACCACATACACTGACACATGTCACACAATAGACAGATAGACATCTTCAATTACATCAACTATCAAAAACATCTTCAATTTAAAGTCTCACAATCCGAATTTTGAGTATCGATGCATCAACTATCAAAGACATGTTCAATTACGTCAATTATCAAAAACATCTTCAATTTAAGGTGTCACTATCCAAATTACGCCACAATAGGTAAACGCTAATAAAAACTTTAAAAAATGAAAGCGATTGAATATAACCACATACGCTAACCTATGTCACACACTAGACAAATAGACGTCTTTAATTACATATACTATCAAAGACATCTTCAATTTAAAACCTCACAATCCGAATTTTAGATATCAACGCATCAACTATCAAAGACATCTTCAATTGCGTCAACTATCACAAACATCTTCAATTTAAAGTTTCACTATCCGAATTACGCCACAATATATAGACGCTAATAAAAACATAAGTAAAAGTTATTGAATATAACCACAAACACCGACACATGTCACACACTAGCCAGATAATCATACACTTAACATGTCACACACCAGAGAAGCAATATACATTTAACATGTCACACATTAGACACATGGATACAACATACATTTAACATGTCACACATTAGACACATGGATACGCCTCTATGTGAGTTGCATCACACTTACTTTTGGGGAAATTTTGAATACCAACTATAAACACATTTACTTTAACACAAAGGAGAGAGGAGCAATAGAAATTTTCTCTTGTCCAATTCAAGAACTACTATACCTTTCTTACATAGTCCACTCCTTCACTCAATACAATACAATACATACAGATGCCAGGAAAAAAGTTCTATTACATTTTTAAAACAAATCAGGGTAAGAGAGTATTTATTACTCAAAAATTCATAACAACTATAACCGAATTCGCAAATTACAAACTAGGCCGAATACTTGTTGCGGGCCTCGACACTTTTCGAAGCAAATTTGTACACAGGGAAGTAGCTTCTAATGTTTATTCAAAATCGACGACGACTCATGAGACTCTCAGAAAACCCTGATTTTCTGACTGACACCCGGCCAATTCAGTTCCTTTTATCAAGAACCGTGACCCATCATTCGCGCGAAGTCTTGCTCTTCGTGATCAATCCAAATGCGTTGCTGTATATAGCCACAACATTTGAGGCCACAGCGAGGACTATCATAACGACGCATAGAATCTTGTCTGATCTTGTCGCTATGTTGTAGCGGTCCCTGCATCGTTTAAAAGATGGTTGAAGAAAACTCAAATTAGATATATAGTAGCAAAAGCATAAACTCGGACGAAGTAAGATATTATCGAGCGACAGTTACAGAATCGAAATTCATTGAGAAAACTTACTTGAGAGTAATCGCAGCTGGAAAGATGAATCCTATACAGACTGCGGCGGTTGCTCCGGTGAACTGGAAAGCATCCCAAATGCTAGGTATGAAGTTTGCTCCAAGGAAGATTACACCGATAAGGGAAGCAGTGATTGAGGCGAATCTGAAGTTATCGAGAACCAAAGGTCTTGACGAAGGGAAGAGAAGACCGTCTATATTGAGTCGCAACGGAAAAAACACAACTGGAAATACAAACATGAGGTGTGCGGCGTAGCTAATACGAACAGCGTCGTTGAGCAGAGAACCGAAAGGAATTCCGAGATCGGTATCGAAGTTGGCAAGCACGTCATCAAGGGTTCCTTCACCGAATAGAAGGAAACCGAAGAAACTTATCATCATGTACACGGATGAGCATAGACCAAGGGCCGTACGTACAACGCTTTGCATCTGTGAGTTGTCCTCGAGTTCATTATCTATGCTGTGAACTGCAAGAAAAAAAAGACTGAACACATAAGATTCTTGCAAAGAGAATGCAGACAGCTAACTGTAATAACTAATAAGCACTTATGCAATAAGCACTTAATTGAATTGAATAAAATGCATACCATTGTAGTGACAGATATAGGCAGTTACAAACACGGGAACCACGGTGAATAGGTCAACGATAGATGTTGCGTCGGTAACAATAGGGAAGAGTCTCGGCATGCTAATGCCTCCACTTATTATCTTGACAACAGAAATTCCCACGGCAATGACAAGAAAAACAGCCGCAAGTGCAACGGAAAGCGCTGATGTAAATCTCAACGAATCTGCAACCAAGAGAGCATACAAATGTTTGTTATTAGGATTAGAATTAGCAAGTAATATCGTGTTTTTTGTGGATACTAAAACGTGTCGGACCCTAATCGTGTTTTCAATCTGAAGTGTCGATGCTTCATTGATAACAAACATCACCACTTTTCCAAAATTTAAAATGAAGAAATGACACTTACCAATTCGCTTAAAGCATGCGAGGGGAGCAAATATAGTAACCGTCGTAAGAAGGACAATAAACGTACGTCCAGTCCACCAATGCACACCAAACCATCCTTCAAGGATACCGTAGTGATGTTCTGCACTTGAAGATGATGTTCCAGATAGCACATCACCTGCAAAGTAATAAGCAATAAAAATCTGAATCAGACAACCTTAAAAAGCCTTGCTTATAGAGATCCAAGAGTAACAAAGTTAAGGGTCTGTTTGGATAGACTTATTTGAGATTATCTACTTGCATAAGCATGTGTAAGACTCTTTGAGAGAGGTAACGTAAACAGCATAAGCTGTGTTTTCGGCTTATTTCCACAAGATTTATAGAATAACTTATGAAAACAGCTCATAGCTTATATAAGAACTCATACAAAAGCACTTATATAAAACATATACTAACAATGAACTTTGAAGTACTAAAATCAAAGAATAGTGATAGCATCATACCAATTATAATCATGTAAACAATAAGCGTGCCAACGTTGTTGACGATAACAGAAATCTGCATCAAAGCTTTTCCATATTTCCCAAAAGAATCGCCCATCAAACCAGCATATGAAACAGACTTCCCTGCTCTTGTAAACCTAATCAAAAGCTCAATCGACTTCTCAGTCAAAAAAGCCATCATCAGTATACCAAGAAGACCCGGAATCATTCCTAACTGTTTCACAGTCGCGGGCAAAGCCATGATTCCGGCACCGATAATTGTTGTTGCCAAGTTGAAAACAGCGCCAGAATACGAAGCTCCATTAAAATCATCGAACCCGGAATCACTCTCATTGGCTTGACTTTTTGGCAACAAGGGTGCATTCTCATTCACAATTGCCTTGTTCTTTCTTGATTTCTTCCTCTCTGTCTTAGGTGCAAGATTCCCAATTGTCATTTTCAGTTTCTTTTTTCACTTTTCAACCCTTGAAGATTTCAGAGCAACCAAACAAACCCTGAAAAACAAATACAAAAACAAAAAATCAAAAAAATGAACTAACCCAGCTTACAAAATTAACCAAAGATACAAACTTTATGAAAAATAACTTCACTTAAGCTATGTTTGGTTGAACGGTGAAAATTTTTGATTTTGAGTGAATTGACTATGTTCGTGTTTGGTTCTACGGTGATGAGAATTAACTTTGAGTGAATTGATTTTGTAGAATTGATTCTAGTTAAAAGTGAGTTGGATGTAAATTGATTTACCTTTGGATAAATTTATGTAAAAGTGAATTGAACCACAAATTGCTATGTAAAAATCAAAAGCTACAAATTCTAGCTTAAGTAAAATCAATTTTAGAGACATAATCAATTTTACTTAACAAGAACCAAACACCAAAAAAGCATTCCAAAATCAACTCTACAACTCTAAAATTCTCTGAAATTGCTTTTGCCTAAGCTAAAACAAACACACACTATAAATACTACAAATTAAGAAGAATCAATTTTAAAGGCAAGATCAATTCTACTTTGAAAGAACCAGACACCTCAAAATCTTTCCAAAATCAATTTTACTTTAGAATCGCTTTTGGATTCCAAAAGCCAAAAATGAACAATAACTTCAACTTAGTTCAATTCATTACCTGCAAAAATCAAAATACTATTGCAGAGACCCAGAAGAGAGTTGAAACAAACCCAAATCCAAAAACCGAAAAGAAACCAACTTTACAACTCAGAAACCTAAAATTCACAACCCCAACAAAGATTCAAATTCAACAGAACCCTGTTGAGAAAAATCAAAAATTGGGGCCAAAACCAAACGTTCTTCTACAAAACAACTAAATTATCCAAAAATTCACGAGATTCTTTCTGGGTCTATGGATTCCAATTGAAGAAAGGAATCAAAGACAAACAAAGATTCTTGAAGAAGATTTTACAGAAAATTTGGAACCAAGAGAATCAAAAGCGAAAAAGATGAGTTTTTTTTTTCTTTTTTGAGGTTGGTGACCAATGAGCTTGTTTTATAGAAAAAAAATTAGAAGGTTGAATTTACACGTAAGAATATTTTATTTATTTATTTCTTGTCAAAATCAATTTATTTATTTATTTTTATGATTGAAAATTTGAAACATGATGTGTTATTATTGAGCTTTTTTTTGTTTGTTTGGTAGGAAAATGCTTATGTCATTCTTTGTATTAGGACATATATTAAATTATTTCATAAGAAAAAAAAGTACATAGGCTAAATTAATTAATACTTTGTCATCATGATAATTACATGTAAAATATACATGTCTTAAAAAAAATTGGTATTTTTGGTTGTCAATTTAAATTTTTTTCAATGTTATCAATTTATCATGTAATTAAGACAATTTAATGTTGTATATTTATTGTAACAAAAATATGGATTTAATGGATAAGTACTGACAGGTCAGTCTGCATGTCATTCAAAAGATTTTAAAATTAATAAGTGATGTAGTTGAATATCTAATTATGATTGGTGGATAGTACAAAATTATTTTACATCGTCAATGCATTATTTATTTTCTCTAAAAATATATAAGTAGATAATAAAAATAATAATAAATTAATAAAATTGTTTTTTATTTATATTTATTTAGTTTATATAAAATAATAAAATATGACTATTACTTACGTAACAAATAAAATGCATTATAATATAACAAAAATATGTTCCGCAAAGAGTTTAAAGATAGTGCACTGTCAGTGTAAATCAGTTTTACACATACAACCAATCAAAATGCTTTAATTTGCCATGTACTTATAATTTTTTAAAATTAAAAATGGGTTTTATTCTGATGCATGTCTCTCATTGGTTGACAGTGTAAAAATACTTTACACTGTCAGTGCATTTCCTTTTTTCCCTTCCACAAATCCATTCAAAAGTTGAGAAATATATGTTCCACAAATCCATTCATTTAAATATATGTTGTATTTAAATATTTTTTTAATTCATTTTATTTATATTTCTCTTTGTGTACGGATTGAATCGAAATAATGGAAATATAATTTCCAAATATATTTATATATAAATAACAGCTACTTTTAGAAATTTATATTTATATATTTCAACTTTAAAATAATTTAATTTTCATTTAACCTCATTTATTTGAATACATTCAAATGTATGTTGTGTTTTTTTAATTCATTTTTTAGTTTATGTTTCTTTAATTCATTTTTTGTTTATAATAATAGATTTTTGATTAATTTTGAAAATTATATTTGTAGTATTTTTGATAATTTAATCGCAAATGTTATTCATTTTTCATTTAGATTCAATTGAATTTAAAATAAGTTGGATTAATGTATTTAGATACAACATTTAGTTTTAGTCTCATATAGTCATATTTTATCATATTCACGCAATCAATCTCTCTATTTTAAAATCAAATAGTTTTAGTCCTCCTTTTTAGGGTTGTAATCAATTTGGTTTGGATCGGATTTTGATCAAAAAATGTCCAAGCTGATGACATCTCTATCATTTTAGTTTGGTTTGATTTTTAGTATTTTTCAAAAATAGACCCAACTCAAACAAACCTGGTTAGTTCGGTGGATTAGTTTATAATATTTTTTCAAACATTATACTCATTCGTGTATTCTCCACTATCGTGTTTTTCTGTGTATTATATGTTATTATTTTTAAAATAATATAATTTATTTCATGCTCTAATTTTTACAAAGAAATTACAAGTGTTCTTAATTCATACGAAGTGATATGATTTCAATTGCATCATAAAATAAGTTTACTATCATATATAAAATTTGGCACTTGACATCTGAAGGTTGAGAAGAAATTTGAAAGCTTAAAAAAATAATACACAACAATAACAACAACAAATGTTAACACACATAAATTATCATGTTTCACACCTCAAACACGCATCAAAACTATTTTGTAACAAGACTAAAAATAATTTTGTTTAAGAAGAAGAAAAAAAAGGTAAAAAAAAATATGAAAACAAACAAAAAGAACTTGAACACGAAGAAGTCGACCATAACATATTAGAATGACGGTAGAGAGCAATGGTGGTGGCGGACGGCGAGAGTAACAATTTCGTGAAAGCAAGTTTTTGTGATTTATGGTTTCTACTTTCTATGTTTTGGAGTTTGTTATTTGGAACCAAACTGAAGACTCTCAAGACACTATTTACAATCGAACACTACACTTATTACTAGGATAGAGGAATGCCCAGTAGCCGAGGAAAAGTAACAATTCTCAACCTCATAATCCATTGGAATCTAAGTGGAGCTAGTCATCGATGGGTCGCCTCAACATTGATGCTTATTTTTTTAATAATAAGGTCAGTATGTGTGCTTGTATAAGAGATGACAAAGGTTTGTTTATCGCTGCTAGAACGGAGTGGTTCTCACCTATTACTGAAGTCGCAGTGGGGGAAGCTTTGGGGTTATTGACATATATCAAATAGGTGCACGCACTTGGTTATGATAGTGTGGATTTTGAGCCGGATGCTAAAAACGTTATGGATATTATGAATAGTCAGCATCCAAATGATATGCATTGTGGTGCTATTTCTCGTGAATGCAAACGATTTTTAGCTATTTCATTTAGGAACTCTCATGTTAAGTTCACTAGTAGACAAGCTAATGAAGTTGCTCTTGTCTTGGCAAGGGGGATTCCATCTTTTGCTCGTTTTCATATTTTCACTGATGTACCAACATGTATTCAGAACCTGATTATCAATGATATGAAGTAAGAGTTTTTTCTGTAAAAAAAACTTTAAATTTAACACTTGGATTGGTAGAATTTAATATTTATAAAATATATCTGGAAGCTGTCATTTAAAAAGGGTCAAAATTAAAATTTTATGATTCAGTTAATACTTGGTTTTTTCTTTACCCACCTCCCTATGGGGGTCACCCCCAGCGAAAACCCCAGTTTATCCCTGCTTCGGAAATGAACTTCCGAAGTATTTTTTTTTTTTTAAATTTTCTCAGACTTCGGAAGATCATCTCCGAAAACACCAAATGGGGGGTGTTTTCGGAGATGAACTTCCGAAAACACCTTTTTTCAGATTTTGGGGGGTTTCGGAAATGAACTTCCGAATTATGCAGAAACTGTGTTTTTTTTTTATGATTTTGGAAACAGCCTCGTATTTTTAATTAAAGAAAGACGGCAAATAAAATAAGCGATATATAAACAGAAAATACTAATATACTAATATGATAAGAATAGTGATATATACAAACCGATCCGATCCAAATCCAAATAATAATAGTGTACGAAAGATACAATCCGAAAACAAAAAAAAATAAACCCGACCACTACTGGGTATGCCTAACCCTCTCACCCTGGGCCCTCCTTTGCCGCCTGTAAGCCGCCGCACGGCCCGCATCAGTGACGATCATCTCCATCACGGTGACTGCCTCTGGACCGCCCTGATGAACGACACCTCGATCCAACGCGTCCCGCCCAAGTATCTCTATCTGCTGGCAGATCGGCAGGAGATCAATGGCGTGGTCATCCTCGGCCTGCTGGTTCTCCAGGATCTCCTCGTGTGCTGGCCTAGGAGCGCCGGGAGCGTCGGGTGTCAGCAGAGGATGTGACACCCGATAGAACCATGTGACGTACCCCTCCACACTGTGCCAGTCCTGGGTGACCCGCATGCGACGATACTCCTCCAATACCACATGATGCTCCCAATCCTCAAACATGGCAGTGAGCTGCACTCTGGTCACTGTCGGGAGCAGCCTCAAAGGGTGACCTGGGTATCATCTGCACAAATCCGAACTGCCGCATGCACCGCTTAGGGAGATACCGGACCATGATGGTAGTCCCGCATGCCAACCAGCCAGAATATAGAGATATGTCGTCAAAGGGGACAATCTGAGTGTAGTCGTTGAACGGCCTCCAGGTGACGTCATCGTGCATCGTGCGGTCCAAGTACCCACTATATGGTCCCACCGCATTGTTCCCCCTCTGGAGAACGTATCTGGCGGCCCTGGGCATGGCGTCAACGTACGCAGGATCGATGTGGAAGCCGTGGATGCGGGAGAAGTAGGAGATGATCCAACTCTGAAACATAAATAAATACGAAACATAAGTAAATACGAAACACAAATACGAAACATAAATAAATACGGAACAATTAAAATGAAACGTACCGTGAGTAGTGTGCAGGATCCGGTCAACTGCCTCTTCCTCCAGTTGGAGGCCTCATTCAGCTTCTGGTATAGGTATGCCAGAATAGCTGCCCCCCAGTTCCACTGGTGAACGGTGGTCAAGTCCATGAAGTAGCAGAGGTAGGTTACGTCGACGTACCTCGCACTCTTGTCCATAAAGATCGCAGCGCCTACCACATGCATGTACCAGCACCGGAGAGCGCAGCCACGGTGATAATGTGTAAATAGCTCGTCACCCGCATCCTCAGCCTCGGCCGCCGCCACCAGGTGGTGCTCGAAGTAGCGGCTCAGTGTGGTGAACCGGATATGAGGCCCAGATGTCATGGCGCACTCAAAGTCAACAACTTTGGGCTCCATACCCAAATAGAGCGTCATCCACTCAGTGGCTTCGACCCTCTGGATCCGGGAGTGGGTCAACAGTGGCCCCCTGATCGGCAGGTGGAGAAGACACTGCACATCATGCAAGGTGATCGTCATCTCCCCAACCGGCAAGTGGAAACGTCTCCTTGTGCCACCGCTCCACAAAAGCCCCCTGCATGCCGTGGCTGATGGTGGTGTACCCCGTCATGCAGAGCCCACTAAGCCCTGAACCTCTCACAGCGTCGTTAAACCACTCGACAGTTGGTTTAAATAGACTGAAAATCTTTCGGGCATGGTTCACCATTTTCAACGGTTCTCTCTCCTGTTACAAAAAAACAAATAAAAAAGTATGTTAAATAGACGGTTAATAAAATATTGAATAAACGTCTAAATTATAAACGGTTAAATAATGTAGTCGGGCAAATTATAAAAAATACCTCTCCCTCCCAGATCCGCCGAGCGACGTGATCGCGGTAGGATATCAGCACTGAAGTGTCACTGGGCCCTCCTGGGAAGCTCTCCTCCTGCTCATCCTCCTCCCCGAGTAGAGGGTCAACATTCGGTACATCCTCCGCCTCGTGGTATGATACTGCCACCTCCAGTACCTCCTCCTCCTCCTCCTCCTCTTGCTGGCGGGAAGAAGATACCCGAGCCAGACGACTCCTCGATCCAGATGTAGAGGTACCCTCGTCCATCTCCACGGGAACTCGCACACGTCGTCCCTGGCCCTGCCCCCGTCCCCGTGTCGACGCCAGCTGCGCCGCCCGCTCGCGTCTAGCCGACGCAGTCTGGGTCTCTCTACCCTGTCTGATGCGTGCTAGGTTGTCTGACATGTTCCTGAAAACAATTGAAATCGATTAATATGCAAGACAACATAAAGAACTAAAAAAAATTACACTTCTGATACAATTCGGAAGTTCATTTCCGAAACTGGGAATGGAGGTGTTTTCGGAAATGAACTTCCGAAACACCCCTGCGAAGAACTTCTCTGCAACCTCCAATGGCAGACCCCAAAATCCTAAAACATAACTAATTTTATTCATTCTAAACAACCTAAATAGCAGTTTAGAGTTTGACTAATGGATCTAAACAACCTAAACAACCCTAATAGAGATATAATAATGGATCTAAAAATTGAAAAAAATGCACTAAACTTACCACTAATAGAGTTTGGGATGATTTAGATTGAGATTGGAAGAAGATGTTGGCAATCTCTGATACTTCACACTTGCTTTTTGCAGAAATTTTGAAGAGAGATTGAGTTTAGAATAGGATTAGGGTTAAATGAATGGGGGAGGGGGCTGTTTTGCTTAATCTGCAAAACGCCCAGTATTTCGGAAATGAACTTCCGAAATGCTGTTTTCGGAAATGAACTTCCGAAATAAGACAATTTTTTCAAAAAAAAAAGGCGCTTTCGGAGATGCATCTCCGAAAACACCTTTTTCTTGCATTTCGGAGATGCATTTCCGAAGTCAGGGGTAGTTTGGGTTTTTCACCAGGGGTGGGCTAGAAGGTTGGGAGGTCTATAAAGAAATTTTCTAATACTTTAGTTTGTTCGAGTTTTCTTTAGACCAAATATTAATTAAGATTTTAAATTATTTTGATTTATGATAATATTTAAATTTTGTGCATGACTTGTAAAATATTTAAAATTAATACGTAGAACAAATATTTAAAAAAAAATTACTTAAATGAGATAATATAATATCTTTTAATTTAATAAGAAATTTTGAATTCAAAATTAGTTAACTTACCATGTAAATGTAATGCTCTCTAAAGGGAATGCTCTGTCGTGATGTCACATGCAACTTGAAAGGTACAGTTTCTAAAGTATTTAAAAGAAAAATCTTTATTTCAAGCTTATTATTCCAATTTGTACTCATGCAAGTTGCAAGTGTTCCATCAAAGGAGAACAAAAATACAGATATTGTGTGGTCATGATGAGAAAATCCTATGTTTGAGAAAATAATGTATTCAAGATATTGCCAAAATATCATGTATTATTATTACATAGAACAAATCATTTTTTTAGGATTTGTTTTTTTCTTCTATATGAGAACAATAATTCATGCACCAATTCTTTTATAAGTAAAATTTAATTTGATAAAGATATTCTGATAAAGATATTCTAATTGTGGTTTTAGGAAGTGTAGTAAGTATTGAGTGTGGAACTCAAAGACTGCTAATTTTTATAGAATTTAATTTCATGTTTGAGTTGAAAATAAGTTTAGTGATTGATTGATTGTTTTTTTGAATATTAGAGTATTTTTAAATTTGTTGAGAATAAAATGTGATGATAAAAACAAAGGTCGAAGATTGATTTTTTTTAAGTACTATTAAATAACTTTGTCAATAAAAATAATTATATATATGATTATCGATTTTTTAGATTATTGATTTCTAATAGGAATAGTTCAGTTTTAAGATTTTATCCCTAGTCCTATGTGATAAAGGGTAAGAATATCTAACGAAAAATCATACAACAATTATCAATGATCAGTTCAATACAAACATTAAGCACAAATGAGAGATAAAACATATATTGATAAAAATATTCCAGTAAAAATTTAATTCAAAGCACAAATAAAATTTCGAGTCAAGAATTCAACCCTAACACTATAGTGCGTGCTTATTCAGCTCAAAATCCACACTATCATAACCAAGTGGAGAAGCTTTGAAATAGAGAAGCTTCAATGTCAGAAGCTCGCTCATTGAACAACAACTCCTCAATGCTTTAATTGTACTTTTCACTCTAAAAAATGTCTTCAAGCATCAAAAGTTTGACCCCATTAAAAATCATATTTTTACTTTAAATATTCGAGTTTAGACATACATGATATTGGTATGGATGTAGCGTGCGCTGATGTAGTGGCAAGTAGGCGTACATGTTATTGGTCTGGGTGAACGTATGTTGGCTTGGCTTTTAAACTAGAGTGTATACGTTGCATCGGGCGTACGTACGTGAGTCTCAAATTTGCACTAGCGTGTGGATGTTGGCCAAAGCGTATGTATTTTGGTCCCAATTTTGAACTAGGGTATAAATGTTACCCACCTCCTAACCTTCTTGGCCACCTCTGGCGAATTTACAAAAATACCCTTGTTTCGGAAGTTCATTTCCGAAAACGTACTTTTATTGAAAAAAAAAAGGTGTTTTCGGAAATGCATCTCTGAAAAGGTGAATATTTTAATGAAAAATATTGATTTCGGAGATGCTTCTCCGAAATAAAGTTGTTTTTCAGAAAATTAGTGTATTCGGAAGTGCATCTCTGAATTCACCCCCCTTGGAGGAATTCGGAAATGCACTTCCGAAATAAGGTCTGGACAGAAGAAAAATAACAAACAAGAGCGATTCGCTTTATTTAATCGGATGAAGATTACATCGATCACATTACATAAGATTAAAGTTACATATTATTAAACACGGGTAGGTGAGGATGAGTCAACATTTTGATAACGTCGGCCCCCGATCTTTGAACTCAACATCACTGAACCAAACCCAACCCTTGTTCACCTACCTCCTCCTTTTCATATTCCCGGTAATTACACTTTCTTTACTTTTACTGTTTTTTTGTTCTTACATTCCACTCACATTACTCTCATGATCATGAAACCCTAATGGGAAAATGCACCTAATTTAGGGTTTGTTTTGATTATTCATCCAATGTCTTTACCAAGAGGTGTAGAAATTGTTGCCCTTTTGTTAACACAGCTGTTATCATTTAAACATGTTGTAAAATATCTTGTAGGATACTGTATGAGTACAGTTAATGAGTACTAGTACATTCATATATATGAAGCGTGCTTTAGTCAAGTTTAACCCGATGACTCTCATATGAGTGGGAATATGAAAAGTCCTGATCCTGATGATAAAAGAATGAGGTTAGAAAGACGATGGAGGAGACGCTGCAACAGGTTAGAAAGTCCTGATCCTCTAGAAATCCATACCACATTGTAACTTACCAACATAATAAACAAGAACAAAAACTATACACTTAAAGTTCAAAAAACTTATGAGCAAACTATACTTATATCATAGTGGTGTAGATCCTTATCAGCCACTCAAGGAAGCAACCGGCGCAGCAACAGATGGAGTAACAACCGGCGCTGCAACAGATGGAACAAACGGCGCTGCAACAGGTGGACGAACAACCGGAGCTGCAACATATGTAGGAGTAGGAGTAGGGGTGACCGATGGCGAAGCATATGACGGAGGAGGTGGATGTCCGGAGGAGGTGGATGTCCGGAGGAGGAAGAACCGGCGGTACGTCCACCGCGAGAGCCATGGCCACCACTACCACGGCCTGATCCTGCAGCATTGACGGATGATTGTTGAGAATGTGCAGGAGATGGTTGACTCCGGCAATTTTCGGGATGGTTTCCTCGACCGCAGCGAGACATTGTGATGAAAGCGGTTACAAGAGAGAGAAAATGCGTGAGTAGAGGAAAAGAGTAAAGATCGAAAATTATTTTGGATGTGATTGGAAGAAAAATGGGTGAGAGAGCAGGCTTTTAAGTAGGAAAGTGTTACCACAAATCTTAGAAGGTAACCGTCTGAGAGTGGTGGGGGAGAAAGAAAAGGCACTTCGAAATTTCAAATCAGGTTGATTACAACTCGTTCTACATTTACTATCATTTAAGAGACTTCCCAATTTACTATCAATGCGATTACAATTTTTGTCCTGTAATGGTGAATAATTAAGAGACTTCCCAATTTACTATCAATGCGATTACAATTTTTGTCCTGTAATGGTTTTCTTACCTGATTGTAAAAAATAACTGAATTTTCATGCATTTCGGAAATGCATCTTCGAAAACACCAATTTTTTGGTGTTTTCGGAAATGCATTTCCGAAGTCTAAAAAAATCTAAAAAAAAAATTACTTCGGAGATGAATCTCCGAAGCAGGGGTAAGTTGGGGATTTCGCTGGGGGTGACTCCCATAGGGAGGTGGGTAAAGAAAAAACCATGTTTATTAATTTGCAATAGCGTAGGTATACTGGTTGACAAAATTCTTTTTTCTATAATGAATTTTCGGTGTTTATTTTGCCATTAACTAAATGGCGTGGATGAAGTCAGAAAATACTACATTTTCTTCAAACTCGTGTCCAAACATAGAGTAATAGTTGTTCGAGGGAATATTGGTGAATAACGCATAGATGATATCCATAACTCCATCAATCACTTAAAATTCAAATAACAAAAACCATTTATGAGACTAGAAATATCATTTTTTTTGAAGCAGTTTGGAACCATTGCATAAGGGCGGTTGCAAATTTATCCTTAAACGATTTCAAACTATAGAATGTAATTGCAAAGCTTCTCAAGCATATTGTGGTTTTGATGAAGACAATATGGACATCAAGCTTTCATAAAGGATGTGCAAAAAGTATTTCAAGTATTAAGCAAAAACACATCATTTCAAAGTCTTAAGAAATTGTGAAGATTCAAGAATCGAGCTTAAGCGTCAAAAGGTATAAACAATACTCACTTTGACATATAATTGTTCACAAATATATTTCCATGCATATCATAATCATCTACAAGTTTCATATATTGAAAAGTTCATTTAAAACCTTTTTCATATGTAAAATTCAAAATAAAGGTTTTAGGAACTGGGTTGTCCCTATGGGGGAACCGGTTCCCAGCATTCTCATTTTCATCAGTTCTGTGTTTTACTACTAGGAACCGGGTTGTCCCTAGGTGGGAACCGGCTCCTCAATTCAAAATTCAAATTTTTCTGCTGTAACGTTCAGCAGGAACCGGGTTGTCCCGGGTAGGAACCGGTTCCTACTGGACCAGTGTGTTTTTTCATTGCATGATTTCATTCAAACGAATTTGTTTTCTTACCACTTAATCATTGCATTGTTTCATGGAAAAATAACCATTCAAGGAGGTGTTTAACACATTATATATACTACATCTTTCATAATCATTAATCACCTTCTTCATTAACAATTCATAAGTTTCATATTCTTCATCTTTCAATATTTCCAAGTGTTCATCAAATACTTATTTTCAAGTGAAACTTTCTATACACATTTTCATTGAAAATTCATTCAAAGTTTCATGCATACATTGTGAACACTTATATTCATTTTGAGAATTGTTTATTTGAAGAAGAAGATCAATCCAAGATTGATATTGCTATACAAACTTCATCCAAAAACTCTTGTAAAAATATTGTTTCCTTACTATCCAGGATTATTGGAAGTAAGTGGTGTGTTTGAAGAGGATTGTTCTTCATCCACATTAGTGTTGATTGATCTTAAAGGTGTTAAGAACCTTTGATCACCCTATAGGTTAGATAGTAGGCACAGGCTTGTACAATCATTCTAACTATAGTGAAATCTCTTTCGTGTTTGAAAGGGGACTGGAGTACTCTCGGATTGTGAGGGGAACCAGTATATATCGTTGTGTTCTTTATCTTTCCGCTTTTACTGCTTTCATCATCATTACCAAGAAAAAAGATAAAAAAACCATCAAAAGCCTTCAAACACTTAACCAAAAATTAGTAAAGACATTCTCATAAAACCGATTATTTTTTGAAAACCTAATTCACCCCCCCTCTTAGGCATATCTGATACTTACATTTGGTATCAGAGCAAGTTATAGGTAACTTGTTCCTAAAGATCCAGAATGGCTTCCGCAAATCAAAATCCGGTTTTCAAAGATGGTGGTTCTAACAACAAGCCTCCATTGTTTTGTGGTGAATATTTTGACTTTTGGAAAATCCGAATGAAGGCTCATCTAGAAGCACAAGGAGAAGAAGTTTGGGAGGCTGTCCTACAAGGTCCTCATGTCCCTATAACGGTCGTTAATGGTGTTGGATTGGAGAAACCTAAAGCGTCATGGGATGATAATGATAGAAAAAGGGTTCTTGCTGACAAAAAGGCGGTCAATCTTCTTCAAGGTGCTCTTAGTATGGATGAATTTTTCCGAGTATCGGCATGTACAACATCAAAGGAAATATGGGATACTCTTGTAGAAACTCATGAAGGTACCACTGAAGTTAAAAGATCAAGATTGAATACCTTAAGCCAAGAGTACGAACTGTTTAGAATGAAGCCTGGAGAAACTATTCTCGATTTGCAAAAACGATTCGTACATTTGACAAATCACTTGAAGGCACTTGGTAAGACTCTTACTACCGAAGAACTTAATCTTAAAGTGCTCAGATCTCTGACAAGGGAATGGCAACCAAAAGTGACGACGATATCCAAAAAGAAAAATTTATCAAAATTTACTTCCGCAACACTATTTGGAAAACTTCAAGAATATGAGACGGAACTTGGAAGATTGGAAAAGCATGAGAACTTAGATAAGAAATCCAAAGGCATTGCATTAAAGGTAGATTCAAAAGAAAGCAAAATGAAAGATGCATCGGATGAAGATGAAAACTTCTTGCTTCTTGTAAAAAGGTTAGGCAAATTTTTTGGTAATAAAAATAATATTGATAATGCTAACTATGTCAAAAGAAAGAAATTCTCAAAGCATAAGGATAAAGAAGCATCCACTTTATTACAAGAAGTTACATGCTATGAATGTGGGAAAAAAGGACACATAAAGCCGGAATGTCCAAAGCTTTCGAAGAAGAATGGATTTAAAGGCAAAAAGGAGTTCAAAAATAAAAAGGCCTACATAGCATGGGAAGATAATGAAGTAAGTTCCACATCGGACTCCGATAGTGACGAAAGTGCAAACTTAGAACTAATGGCATCACACCACTACGACGATGAAGAAGGTGAGGTTAGTCATGATGATTCTCTCTTTGATAATGGTGCACAAGGTGCAATAGATGAATTGTTAAAAGAATGCAAAATTCTCTATAAAACTATCTCATCTCAAAAGAAAATAATATCATCTTTAGAAGAGAAGGTTAAGATAATTGAAGAAGAACATAAAGATGACAAAGAAAAAATGATTAGTGTTCAAGAAGATAATGTTGCATGCAAGAATTGTGAATCACTTTCCTTCCAAATTGTCCAATTAAAACGTGTTATAGAAAGATATGAAAAAGGGCAAATTGGATTGGAAAATGTTCTTAGCACACAAAGATACTCAAATGATAAAAGCGGACTTGGCTTTTCTAAATTTGATAAACCACGTTCCAACAAGACTATCTTTGTCAAGGCTAGTAACCAACCAATTCAAGAGAAAGTGAAAAAGCCTAAAGTAATGCAACATTATCCTAAAAGGAAGAACTTTGTTAAGAAGAAATCTTATCCTCCTAGATATAGAAGTAACTTTGAACCTACTTGTTTTTATTGTGGTATTATTGGTCACACACCCAATGCTTGTTATGTAAGAAACTTTAGTGTACCTAGTGGACATTATGTATGGGTAAAGAAAGGAACTAACTATGACGGACCCAAAGCCACTTGGGTACCTAACAAAACTTAATTTGTTTTGTAGGCATGCTTGAAGACCACCTCAAAATTATGGTATCTAGATAGTGGTTGTTCAAAGCATATGACGGGAGACTTAAACCAATTTTCAGATCTAAGGTTAAAGGCCAAGGGTTTTGTCACTTATGGAGACAACAATAAGGGAAGAATTCTTGGCAAAGGCAAAGTTGGTGCACCACCTTTCACATCCATTGAAGATGTTCTTTATGTTGAAGGACTAAAGCATAATCTTCTTAGCATTAGCCAACTTTGTGATAAAGGCTTCAAGATCAAATTCACTAAGGAGGAATGCTTGATCATCGATGAAGTCACCAATGAGGTAAAACTCAAAGGTACAAGAATTAATAACATTTTTATGATTTCTTTAAATGATTTATCTTTGAAAGTAAAATGTCTTTTGGTAAACAATAATAATGATTCATGGTTATGGCATAAAAGAGCAGCCCATATTCATATGGATCATTTAAATAAGTTAACCAAACATGATCTTGTTATTGGCTTACCTAAGATAAAGTTTGTCAAAGATAAATTATGTGATGCATGTCAAAAGGGAAAGTAAACCAAATCATCTTTCAAACCAAAGAATGTGGTAACTACAACAAGACCACTTCAATTGTTGCATATGGATCTATTTGGTCCATCAAGGACAAGAAGCTTCGGAGGTAATGTATACGCTTTAGTTATTGTTGATGATTATTCTAGATATTCTTGGACTTTGTTTCTTGTGCAGAAAAATGATGCTTTTAAAGCCTTTAAAAAATATGCAAAACAAATCCAAAATGAGAAGTCATTAAAGATTGTATCCATAAGAAGTGATCATGGTGGAGAATTTCAAAATGCATCATTTGAAGAATTTTGTGAAGAGCATGGTATATCTCATAATTTTTCAGCACCAAGAACTCCACAACAAAATGGAGTAGTTGAAAGGAAAAATAGGTTTCTAGTGGAACTTGCAAGAACAATGCTTAGTGATGCAAATCTTCCTAAATACTTTTGGGCGGATGCGGCTAGTACGGCATGTTATGTTGGAAATCGAGTAATCATTAGACCTATCTTAAAGAAGACTCCATATGAACTCTTCAAAGGAAGAAAGCCAAACATTGCTCACTTTCACATTTTTGGATGCAAGTGCTTTGTTCTCAACAATGACAAAGACAATCTTGGTAAGTTTGATGAGAAATCCGACGAAGGTATATTTCTTGGTTACTCTCTCTAGTAAAGCATATAGAATCTATAATAAAAGAACTTTAACTATTGAAGAATCCATGCATGTATCTTTTGATGAGACTAACACCTCCAAGGAGGAAATAGTTGTTTGTGATGATGATGATCCTTTAGATCTACCCCCGGAAGAACTTTCAAATGATACAATTGTGAAGGCACCGGAAGTTCAACAAGAAAGTGTACAACAAGAATCAAACACCAATGATCTACCAAAAGAATGGAGAACTCATAGAGATCATCCTATTGATAAAGTTATTGGTGATATTAGCCAAGGAGTTGCAACAAGATTAAATCTCAAAGATGCTTGCTTACACATGGCTTTTGTTTCTCAAATTGAACCTTCCAAAGTTGATGAAGCCTTAGGAGACGATCAATGGATAAATGCAATGAAAGAAGAATTAAATCAATTCGAGAGAAATCAAGTTTGGGAACTTGTTCCTAGACCAAGTAATAAACACATCATAGGTACTCGATGGGTGTTTAAGAACAAACTTGATGAGAATGGTATAATTGTTCGAAATAAAGCAAGATTGGTGGCCCAAGGTTACAATCAAGAAGAAGGAATTGACTTTGAAGAAACATTTGCTCCAGTTGCAAGGTTAGAAGCTATTCGTCTTTTACTTGCTTATGCATGTTCATTAAATTTTCAGCTTTATCAAATGGACGTCAAGAGCGCATTCTTGAATGGCTATATCAATGAAGAAGTCTATGTCAAACAACCCTCGGGATTTGAAGACTTCAAGAATCCTACACATGTCTTTAAGTTGAGAAAGGCTCTTTATGGCTTAAAGCAAGCACCAAGAGCATGGTATGATAGACTTAGCAATTTTGTGTGTGAAAAGGGTTTCGAAAAGGGTAAGGTTGATAAAACTTTGTTCATTAAGAAAATCAAGAGTAACACTTTATTGGTTCAAGTCTATGTTGATGATATCATTTTTGGATTGACTAACAAAGAAATGTGTGAGGAATTCTCATTGATGATGCAAGGAGAATTCGAGATGTCTATGATGTGAAAGATGAACTACTTTCTTGGACTACAAATTAAGCAACTCAAAGATGAAATCTTTATCAATCAATCCAAATATTGTAAAGGATTATTAAAAAAGTTTGATATGGATAATTTTAAAGCAATGAATACTCCAATGGGCTCCGGTACATATGTTGATCAAGATGAATCCGGTACTCCAATTGATATTACTAAGTATCGAGGTATGATTGGTTCTTTATTGTATTTGACGGCAAGCCGTCCTGACATAATGTTTAGTGTTTGTCTTTGTGCTCGCTTTCAAGCAAACCCAAAGGAATCACATCTTATGGAGGTTAAAAGGATCATGAAGTATCTCAAAGGAACAACTAACGTTGGGCTATGGTACCCTAAAGGTAGTATGTGTACTTTAATTGGTTATTCTGACGCGGATTATGCAGGTTGTAAAACTGATCGTAAAAGCACAAGTGGTACTTGTCACATTCTTGGAAATGCATTAGTATCATGGGCTTGTAAAAAGCAAGCATGTGTTGCCCTTAGTACGGCCGAAGCAGAATACATAGCAGCAGGTAGTTGTTGTGCACAAATTCTTTGGCTTAAGCAACAACTCCGTGACTACGGACTCGATCTCGGATGCATTCCTCTTCGATGCGACAATACAAGTGCTATAAATATCACAAAGAATCCGGTCATGTATTCAAGAACCAAACACATAGACATTCGACATCATTTTCTTCGCGATCATGTGCTTAAAGGAGATGTTGAAGTCACTTTTGTAGATACTCATAATCAACTTGCAGATATCTTCACCAAGCCTCTCCCAAAAGAATCGTTCTACAAAATTCGACGAGAGCTTGGAATTTTAGATGAAGGTGATGTTTGAATGTGTTCTTCATTATCATAAATCAAAAGGTACACATTTCTAACTTTTTATGTGTCAAAAGGTGCTTTATGAATGTTCATATATAATGTCTTGATGTTTATGTATGATATATATCCTTTCCATTTCATAAAATTTAAGTTTTTGGACTTTTTCTGTCCAGGAACCGGTTCCCATGTAGGGAGGAACCGGTTCCCCATAGTAAAAACCAGAGGCGAAGTTTTTGTGTGTCTCAGGAACCGGTTCCCATGTGGGACGAACCGGTTCCCACGTAGTTTTTTCCAGATTTTCTTTTATCTTTTGACTGTTACGAAATCAAGTTGTGTGCCTACCATTGTTTTGTTATTTTATTTTATTTATCTTGTTTTTATTCAATGCATACTATATCTCTTAACACCACACATTTACACTCATTTACTCACATTCACTCTCATTCAACATTCATCTTCATCTTCTCCAAAACCTTCCACCTCCATTGTCAAACTCAATTAAAACTCCATTATCTCACCATAACTCTCAAAATTAAATTACCCACTACCTAAAAACCCTATATAATCTTCCTCTCTTTCACATATCTCACTCAAATCATCTTCCTCTCTCAAAAAATTCATATATCCCAAATCAAACCCTAACTCTCAATCCATCTCAACCATGGCATCAAGAGCTACAAGAAATACTAAGGGGAAGAAAAAAATTGGTGAATCAAGTGAAGATCCTCAAGAGATCCATCCAACTGTCAAGAGTCGGAGACTCACATTCAACACTCGTAGTCGGAATCTTCTTCAAGCAAAGTACGGTAATCTCCCTGACTTTCCTAATCACAGCTTCAATTTTCTGGCTAGGATAGCTAATGCAGGGGTAGCTAATTTTGTGCTTGACCATGGTGATTATTACCCGAATTTGGTTAGAGAATTTTACCATAACCTTAAGATAGTGACCGATGATTTTGGTGATTTCACTTTGTTGTCTGAAGTTTCAAGAAAAGAAATATGTTTAGATGTTGAGGAATTCGGAAAAGTGTTAGGAATTCCATCTACAGGTTTAGTGCTCCTTCAAGGTAACATTCCGGAAGAATGGCTACCATATAGCAAGATTGATACTTTTGTTGATATGTGCCGACCTACTCAACGTGATTCGGTTCGTCAACAACTTGCTAACAAGTTCAATATGTTCGGTTCAAGTTTATCGGTAAGTGATAGGATGCTCCATCTTATCATTGCTTATGTTTTGTTTCCAAAGAATTCTAACCATTCCAGGATCAATGAGTTCGAGTTAATGGTTTTGGTTGCTCTAAGACGTGGCATTGAAGTAAATTGGGCTCTTTCAATCATGCGCCACATGCAACTTATGGCTTCTCTTAAAGGAGGCTTGCCATATGCAAGGGCAATTTCTTACATTGTTCGGAATGCCGGTGTCCTCCTCCAAAGGGAACCGAAGAAGACAATGGATGAACAAGAGTGTGCTATCACTTCCGCAACCGCTCTAAAGAATACCGGGATTGTTACGGATCGTGAAGGTAGATTCTTCTACAAAGTTGACCTTGAGCCAACCGTGCCACAAATTCCTCAACCTCCCGAAGGTGGCTATACAATGGAGATGATGTTTAACAAGCTTTGCTCCATTCAAACATCTATTGATAACAACAAACGGGAGAACAACTATGAGCACAATCTTATGAGGAGACAAATGCGCGAAATTCAACGCACTCAACAGCGCATCTTGGCTCATTATCAAGGAGAAGAGGGAAGTGAAGAAGAAGATGAACAAGAGAATGATGATGATGAAGAGCAAATGAATGAAAGTGATTAAATTATATGCTCTTTATTTCTATGTTATGTTTTATTGTTCATGTTTATTCATGCTTTCTAGACATTGTTCAATTTATGTTTTGTGATGTTTAGGATTATTTATTTATGTTTTGTGTTGTAACCATAAAAACTACGTACCGTATCGTTTATTATGTGTTATGATTACGTTGTTTCAAATTGTGCTATGTTTATGTTTCATATATAGTCTATCTTTTTCCCCATCCTTTTTGATAATAACAAAGGGGGAGAAGAAATATGCATGTGTTTTTGTTGTTGTTTTGTTTTAAAAGAGAAATGCAGGCCATAACTTCAAATGAACTCATCACCATAAATCAAAAAAATCATGGATTTAGGGGGAGTCACTAACATAGGGGGAGCCTTGCATTATTCAACATAATTTCAAAGCACAAAACAACTTTTTCAAAAATATTTCAAAGACTTGGTTGGCATCATCAAAAAGGGGGAGAATGTAATTGCAAAGCTTCTCAAGCATATTGTGGTTTTGATGAAGACAATGTGGACATCAAGCTTTCATAAAGGATGTGCAAAAAGTATTTCAAGTATTAAGCAAAAACACATCATTTCAAAGTCTTAAATGTGAATACAAGCCCACACTCACAAAGGTGTTTTTGATCCATGGCAAACTTCACAAGCAAACAAGCAACAAGGCACAATCAAAAGAACTCAAGGAAAAGCAACTTTGGCTATTCAAGACAAAGCAAGTCGACCTGCTCTGCATCTAGGTCGACCCAAAACAAGGAAAACAAGGAAGATTCAAAAATGCCACAGATAGGTCGACCTACTCACAATCTAGGTCGACCTAAAATGATGAAATTTACACACCTCACTGTTAGGTCGACTCACATAACAACTAGGTCGACCTAAACTGAAGAAAACTCTTCAGAACGTGTTTCAACAGAATTATGGTCGACCTAAACCTTCAACAGGTCGACCTAACTGGGAAGAATTTCATCCAGGTTTAATCCAGCTCTGTTAGGTCGACCTAAGCACTACAAGAGGTCGACCTATTTGATCAAAAAGGCCAAAATTGCTGATCTGCTATGCTCAAACTGACCAGCTCTCATATATATTATCTAATGTTCATTATTGAAGTTTCAACACCAACAACTGAAAGATACACAAAGGCTTCTCATCTTCGATCATCGACACAACTCCAACACAACTACACACAATCATTTTTGCGTTAAGGGTTTGCGTTCAAGATCGATAACGTCAATGGAACGGAATTGAAGATTCCTAGTGGGTGAAGATTTGTGGGGTTTTTGGTGAATAAAATCTGAGGGTTTTGTCCTCCAAGATTGGTGAATTTTGGGGGTTTTTATCAAGAGGCTTCATCAAGGATCCAGCTGAGTGTGAAGATTGAAGAACAAGGGTTCAAGCAATTCAAGACACTGCAGAAAGGGATCAAAGTGAAGCTCTTGGAAGACCTTGATCTGGCTCAAGATTAAGGGGGAAGAATATTCAAAGGATCGACAAATTTGGTTTATTGTTTATCGCCTTGTTATCTTCTTTGTATAAACTTCTTTCAACATTAATGGAAGATTTCCCAATTTCAGTTTGGAATTGGGGGCAGACGTAGTCGTAGCGAGGACGATCGACGAACTGCATAAACAAATATCGTGTTCTTGTCGCTTTTATCTTTTCATTTACGTTCTATTCATATTTGATTATAATTGCAAATTGATAAACGATTCAAGTGTTAAAATTGTGAATTAAGAATTTGCATAAACATCACAATTCACCACACATTGAATCACCATCAATTTGAACATTATCACCAAGTGTTTGTCTTTTTGCTTCTTCCATTATCACTGCATTGCAAACCAAGGTTTATCAAATTAGAAGTTAATTGATTTTCTTCAGTGTAACGAATTGATTCGATAACCTATCCTTTCATTGTTAATCCAAATTATTTTGTGGTTTTATCACATATACAACCCTTGCAATAGTGGTCCGGAATAGACGCAAGTCGATTCAGAATCGCTTTCGCTTTAGTTTGAAATAATTCCTAAAAACTCTGTGAGATCTATTCACCCCCCCTCTAGATCCTTAAGCCTAGCGTCTAACAAGTGGCATCAAGAGCTCTGGTTTATTCCGTGCTACGTGAAACACTTATTGGAAAGATGGCTTCCGGACCTAAAGGGGCTCACAATAGAGCTCCAGTTTTCAACGGTGAGAACTATGGCTATTGGAAGGATTGTATGTGTGTTCACATCAATGCCATTGATAGGAAAATCTGGACAGCAATTGTCAATGGTCCCTTTCAGATCACAATGACAAATGCAGCTGGTGCCGTTGTTCCAAAACCAGAAAATACTTGGGATGCTGAAGATGAAAAGAGATATGGATACGATTGGAAAGCGAGAAACATTCTAATCTCAGCTCTAGGAGTTGATGAATACTATCGCGTTTCCCATTGTAGATCCGCTAAAGCTATGTGGGACACATTGCAAGTTGCCCACGAGGGAACGGATGATGTCAAGCTAGCTAGAATCAATACGTTAACTCAAGAGTTCGAACTCTTTCACATGGAAGATGGTGAATCCATCGAAAACATGCAAAAGAGATTCGTTCGTTTGAAAAATCGTTTAAACTCTCTTGATAGACCTGTTTCCAATGCAGTTGCTACTAACAAAATCTTGAGATGCTTGAACAGGGAATGGCAACCCAAGGTTACGATAATAAAGGAAGTAAATGATCTAAATACCTTAGACATCACCACTCTCTTTGGTAAACTAGAAGAACATGAACAACATCTTAAATGCCTTGACATGCATGAGAAAAGGGCAAAGAAAGAGAAGAACATGGAGAAAGAGGTAGAGAAGAAGTCAATAGCTCTAAAAGCTTCAAGCTCCAAGACCTCAAGACAAGAGCTAGAGGATAGTGATACAAGTGATGATGAAGACTCTGATGATGAGGAAATGGGACTGTTTGTGCGAAGATACAACAAATACCTAAAGAAAAATGGAGCAAAACATTCCGACAAAGGCTTGATCAACTATAGAAAGCAATCAAACAAGTTCAAACAAGATGACAATAACAAAGGAAAGATCAAAGGTCATTGCTTCAATTGTGGCAAAGTCGGTCACTACAAACCGGATTGTCCACACCTTAAGAAGGAGAAAGAGAAGAACCAAAGCAAAGTGTGGTGGTCGTTTTCTTTACCTCCCCGTTTCACTTGGGAGGACGGCACGCTAAACCCTTCACGCGAAATTTGGAAGGAGAATGCGCCCGTGGTGGGATGAATTTTATTTCAGTTCTTCCTACGATATCACACGAACTTTCTTATTTGTCCTACGAGTAGGAAAGGGAAAAAAAGATCTCAACTAAACCCTAGGAGTTTGCTAAGTGTGGGGATTTCACCTAGACTAGAAATTCTGGAGTCCGGGAGGTCGGTTATACATAGGGAAGTGTTTAAACACCCTACATATCTGTAGTACTCTACAGGAACCTTCTCTGTGTCATTGTGATTGTGTTTATTGCTAATGATTGGGAAAGTTTCTCCTTTGTATTAGGAGAAGGAATTGAATTGATTTGAAAAAGACAGACAGACAGACAAACTGACTATTTTTGGTATTTTATTAGCTCGCTGAGATTCCTTGTGAACCTCATGCCTACATATCCCTAGTGGAAGTCAGAGCTTAATGTAGTTCGGGGAACTAACTAGGGAAATTAATGTTTTTGGTGCCTTGCTTGAAGCTCAAGGTTGAAGCTTGGAATTAAATCTCTGTTTACAGTAAAGAGACATGAAATTATCTCTACAGAGAGGTATTTGTACTATTCTACCACAAACATTTAAAGGAGTGACAGAATAACTGGATTCATTTCATTCAAGAGGGGGACCTTACTTGTGTATGTGCAAGTATACCAGTCAAATGCCTCTTAAATGAAAGAAAGTTGCTCATCCAAATTAGGGAAAGTTACCACATGTCTGGGTTTTACTGCCAGCTCATGCCTTTCAAAATCCTAAATGGGAGACTTGATTAAAATTGAAATTGAAATGTAATGTTTGTTTGAATGTGGTAGAGTAGTAAAAATATCTCTCTATAGAGATAAGCTATATCTATCTACTGTATAAAAGATTTGACTTTAGCTGGCTTGTATGAGGCCCAAGCTTGAGGCTTTTTGATTGATTTATTAATTATTGACTCTGGGAGATGACTCCACTGGGGATTAATTACATGATATTTTTGTGTTCTGTACAAAGCCCAGAATTGAGGCTGACTCTACTTAGGGAGACTCTATTTATGTGCCTTGTACAAAGCCCAAGGTTGTGGCTGACTGCTGAGGATAATTGAATGAATGACTCTATTTTATGTGCCTTGTACAAAGCCCAAGGTTGTGGCTGACTGTTGCTAGGGAAAACATTATTTTCTGCCTTGTACAAAGCCCAAGGTTGTGGCGGACTCTTAAATGAATTGAGTATGGATGACTATATGGGGAAAGATCCTAAGTGTTAGGAATCTTTGACACATGAAAGATATGGTTTATCTGCCTTGTACAAAGCCCAAGGTTGTGGCTACTGAGTGATGAAGAACTCACTGGGGAGACTTTATTATCTGCCTTGTACAATGCCCAAGGTTGAGGCTGACTCTTGACAGGGGAGTTTTATTGTTTGGGTGCCTTGTATGAAGCCCAAGGTTGAGGCTAACTGTTTTTGTTGGTTTTGACTCTACTGAGGAGGTTTTATTTATTGAAAGACTGTTTTTCTTTGGAAGCTAACCCTTTCCAGGGATTTTGACTCAGCTGGTGAATTTGTCTGTTAAAAGACTGACTTTTATCATGTTTTTGGAGGCTGACCCTTTCCAGGGGTTTTGACTCTTTTGGGGAAATTATCTCCTAAGAGAAATGAATCTTTATTTTTTTTGACATTTAATAATTGACTTTGGAGGCTAACCCTTTCCAGGGGTTTTTATTGAAATGATGGATTGATTTTAATTGACTTTGGAGGCTAACCCTTTCCAGGGGTTTTTATTGAAATGAAAGAATGTGTGGAAGCTAACCCTTTCCAGGGATTTTGGCATTTTTTAGACAGATGTTGGAGGCTAACCCTTTCCAGGGATTTTGATAAAAATGAAAGAATGTGTGGAAGCTAACCCTTTCCAGGGATTTGACATTTTAGACAGATGTTGGAGGCTAACCCTTTCCAGGGGATTTTGTTAATATGAATGGCAGAAAGATTATCTAGTGGAGACTTCTTGTTTAAAGCCCAAGATGAAGGCTGACTCAATGCTGAGGATGATCAAACATGGATCCTAGACTCTGCTAAGGAAGATTGATGAAGATAAGGGTGACAGAGACTGTCCATGTCTCTCATTCCAAAAGGTGTGCTCAATGTAAAATTGAGACAAACTTAGCTTGTTTAAAGTCTGGTTTAAATTGGAAGAAACTCACCAGGGTAGGCTAAAAGGTGACTAAAGACCTGTTCCTATGTTTATAAGAAACCTGATGGGTCCTTGTATACAAGCTCAAGAGGAAGCTGGAAATGCTTTTAAGAAGCCTGTGGGTCCTTGTACAAAGCCCAAGAGGAGGCTAATCGAGGGTCCTTGTTATAGCACAAGAGAAAGCTATGTAGTTTTGAACTTATTTTGGCTCTAAGCAAATGGGTAAGAGGTTTCACCGGGAATAATTCCTCTTTGGGTGGATGTGTCCTATTATTTGGATTCTAAGGTTTTTACCAAGATGTTTCACCGGGAATAATTCATCTTGGGGGTTTGAACTACAGATCTCTAATTAGGAAAGAGCCTTCACCGGGAAGACATTCTCAATCCTAGGCCATATTCCTATAATATATATATAGTTTAACTTGTCCTAAGGTTTATACTCAAACGTAGTTCTAAACTAATATATATGCACAATTTATATTTGACAGTAATTTAAATAAAGACTGTAAATGGAAAGCTTGTAAAGCCTAACCTGGATGGAGTGGAGGCCATTGAAGAAGTATGTACAGAGCCTCAACAGTATTTTTGTTGTTTTGTTGATAACAGTTGAATATATATATATATATGATAAACAGTTAATGGTTTTTGAAAAACAGAAGAAGTGAAGATGGACAAAGGTCACATAGGTATCTGAAGAGTTTCACCGGGAATAATGCCCTTCAAATACCAGAAGAATGTTTTGAAAACAGAAAGAAGATTTTGAAAATACAGTTTTGAAAACAAGCTAAGAAGAGAAGGTTTTTGGGACTTACACTCTATTAGAGGCCCAGTACTTTACAGTACTGGTGTAAAAGCAAATTGAAAAATGATTTGGAATGATGCAAGGTTTTGTTGTTTGAAAACCTTAATCATCCGTTTAATCAGAGATTGAAAACAGTTTTGAATATTGACAAAAGTCAACTTAATTAAAGGCAAAGATGAAATCTATACCCAATTAAAACCTACATAATTAGGGTTTTATCATAAAATTATTCACAAAGTAGGTATATTAAATAGCAAGTGTGTGAAAAATGAAGTGAAAATGATTTAATTTGATAAGTTTATTAATTGTGTGAAGTTTGTAAAAAAAAAAGAAATGAAAATGGGTGCTAAAAAATTGGTTTGGCCCTAGAGAGGTTCGAACCCACGCCCTTCATGATCACATTTCAAAACTTAACCAACTGAGCTGCGCGCGCAGCTTGTTAACTATATACACTCAATATATTATATTTTCAGATAAGCCAGGAAATTCAAATTTTACGCGCGCCATGTTCATCTTCTTCCTCGAGCTTCAGATTTTCAAATTCCTAACTCTCTGGTTTCTCAACTAAATGGCATGATGTAAACATCAATCTCACTCGTTTTTGGACAAGGAACATGATTATGGGCTCAGAATTCATTTATTCTAAGTGTAACTAACGAATTTCATCATGAACACGAAGAACACATAAACCCTAATTTTAAAATTAAATGATTCACAAGATGAATAAATGAACGATGATAGAGGGTTTTCAATCCTCTGATGATGCTGAACAAGATAGAATCGAGCTTTAACACAAAGAGTGCTTAAATTAAAAAGGTGGAGTTCAGAAACTTACCTCTGAAAATGGAGGTCGTGAGGATGATGGAGAGCACCTGGGCTTGAATGAATGATCTCAATAGCTTCCCTGAGACTCAATGATGCTAACTGAATGCTTATTGCAGCCTGAATCCTTCTGAATTGTTCTATGGACCTCCCTCGATTTCAGCTTCAAGTGAACATGGAGGGTGTTGATTCTTGAGTTACAGATGAGCTGCAGCCATCTGGTTAGCTTCACTATGACCTGAGGAGTGTGCCTGGATGATTGGCTTGGCTCGGAACCTCCTGAATTACTCCATGGACCTCCAACTGCAAATGCTCCAAAGTGAGAGCAAAAATGGTGTTCCTCCACTTACAGAAGTGATCCAGGTGCTTGGATCACCTCAAATGACCTCCCTTGAGATGTTAGAATGTTCACTTCCCAAAGATGAGCTCTGGTTTGAAGAAATCGATTCTTCTTGCCAAAGAACTTTGAAAAACAATGAACATGAGAAGAGAAAGAGAAAGCAAGGAATATGGTTGCTTTGGTGTGTTTTTGAATGAGGAATGCATCTGTATTTATAGGCAAATGGATCAGTATAGCTGCAGAGGAGTGAGCTTCCTTAGTGAAGTTGATTTGCTTTCTTAGCCATGAAGGAAGTTTGCAAGTATCTCTTATGCAATGATGAGAAATTTGATTCCATTTGATCAATCCCCTAGCCCTCGATTTTGTTTAATCTTAGGGGACAATTCTGAGCCAGAAATGAGCTCTAATTGGTTGGTGAGAAGATTCCTTGGGTGATTCATCAATTTGCCATAAATTCACAAATGTAATCATTACATAATCACATGTTCTTGTTTTTAGAATCTTCTTCAATTCTTATGGCATGGTGAAAATGAATGCATGGCATGGTTTCAGATGTGTTATGGGTCGTGTAGCATCCATAAGAGAGGTTATTTGCACAAAATTTGCAAAGTCCAAAAGTGTCCATGACCTATAATTTTACTTCATGAGGCCAACTTTGAACAAGCATAACTCTTAGCTCAAATTGAATTTGGAGAAGGTTGAACACAATTTGGAAAGCCCTAAACATCTACTTTAAATCATTAGTTTATGTCTTCTTCAGAATCATTTGGGAAATTTGTGAAAAATGAGCCCAAAGTTGGATGAAAACTAGGTTAAAACACTTAGAAAAATTTCTAAGTGTTTATGACCTAAACTTCAAAATTTCCAAAACTTTATAAATGGTTGATCTTTTGAAAAAAGTTCCTTTGTAAGATGTTGTTTTATTTTGCAAGATCTACAACTTTCATGTTGGAAGTTTTTTGAGTTGTGTAGGTGAAATTTTGAGTTCTCACTATGCCCTCAAAAACCCTAATTCCCGACTTTTCGCTCCTTGATGAATCTCTTTGAATTTCTTTGGTCAAATGACTTTGACATCCATATATTGATGATATTGATCTTTGAAAGTCATTTTTTGACCAAAAACCTTAAAAGTCAATGATGATCCTTCACAGTTGACTTTTTCCTGACAAAGTGAATTTTTGGACTTTTGTGTAGAAACAAGATCTTTTCCTTAAATGAATGATGTAAATGGATTATATTGAGGTAGTAGAGATTCTTGAATCATGTCTTGAGTTTTGGATTCATGCCCTGATTAAAAGTCAACTATCTTGGTGAATTAGGTCAAAAACCCTAATTGTCGATCAGAGGACAATGATGACTGTAGACTTTGAACTGAGATGTAATGTCCAGTGGATCTTGTCATATGAGTTATTTGAAGATGATTGATGTCTTTGAATGGTTCCCTGGGGCTTTTTAGGGTTTCCCAAAAGTGATCCCTGATTTTAGTCCTTGATAGGCTCCAAACCCTAGTCTGTTGATCTGAGTAATCCTGTGCTTAGATGACTGGGTGTTTTAATCAATCATAGGTGTAATAATGAGGCTTTTGAGTCTTATGATTGTATTAGAGACTAATCCCTCTATTGATTGATCCTTTGCCTGAGTTTTCTTGTCTTTGAATACCCTCGATTGAATGTCAGGCTGCTCTGGGTACTTGTTTTGACTTGATGAAAATCCTGAAGATATGTCATCTCAGGGGGGTCAAAAATTAGGGTATGACAGATGCCCCTATTTAAGTTTCTTTTATCTGGAGGGAGAGAGATTGAGATCTCGATCTCTCCTGCGTAAAAGAGACTTAAATATCACAGAATGCCCGAATTTTGGGCGCTCCTGAGATGATAAAAACTTTGCATGACTTGATCCCGTTGTCGCGCTTGGCGGGGGATGAGGAGACAAACTCCTGCAGAAATACTTGATGTGGATTCTGGTGAATGGATGGCAATGTAGGATGCGCAATCCATCTTCTTTAACTAAGTGTTGATACTTAGAAAAAGGTAAACAACCTCCTCTCGTTCCGGATGTCCAAATCTCGAAACTGGTCTTAGTTGCGTTTGGACAATATCTCAGATAAAGAGAAAATTTCCAAAGGTTTGTTTCCTCGTCAAACTTCTCATCAGCACTTGGAGGTAAGATACCATTTGACGGTAAATAAAGAAACTTTAAAGGTTTGTTTTCTTATCAAACTTCTCATCAGCACTTGGAGATGAGATACCATTTGACGGTAAATAAAGAAACTTCAAAGGTTTGTTTCCTCATCAAACTTCTCATCAGCACTTGGAGATGAGATACCATTTGACGGTAAATAAAGAAACTTCAAAGGTTTGTTTCCTCATCAAACTTCTCATCAACACTTGGAGATGAGATACCATTTGACGGTAAATAAAGAAACTTCAAAGGTTTGTTTCCTCATCAAACTTCTCATCAGCACTTGGAGATGAGATACCATTTGACGGTAAATAAAGAAACTTCAAAGGTTTGTTTCCTCATCAAACTTCTCATCAGCACTTGGAGATGAGATACCATTTGATGGTAATAAAGAAACTTCAAAGGTTTGTTTCCTCATCAAACTTCTCATCAGCACTTGGAGATGAGATACCATTTGATGGTAATAAAGAAACTTCACCATCTTCCCTTTTGACTTGGCATCTTTGAAAGATTGTCATATGGGCCCGCGCTCTTTTGAGGGGCTAATGACTTTGTTTGAAGGCGGACGAACTGTTTTCGGGGTGAAAACTGCCATTCGTCGACTGGTGCCTGGGGAATCAACAAACTGTTTTCCTAAGGGGAAAACTACCATTTATTGACTCTATGGGGAACTAAACATCCCTGAAACAGACAAACTGTTTTTCCTTGGGGAAAGACTACCATTTATCGATCTCTTGAGTATTTAACAGACGAACTGTCTTTTCTTGGGAAAAGACTGCCATTTGCCAATTGCTAGGGGAGCAAACTGTTTTCTACTGGGAGAGACTGCCATTTGTCGACCCTGTCATGAAAGAAAGTGAGCAAACTGTCTTCTGCTAAAAGAGACTGCCATTTGCTGACTTTGTTATGATAGAAAGTGAGCAAACTGTCTTCTGCTGAAAGAGACTGCCATTTGCTGACTTTGTTGTGATAGAAAGTGAGCAAACTGTCTTCTGCTGAAAGAGACTGCCATTCGCTGACTTTGTTGGGGGAATCTGAACTATCTTCTGGACGAAGACTATCATTTGCTGACTCCGCCGGGGATCATGAACTATCTTCTGGATGAAGACTACCATTCACTGATTCTGCTAGGGAATCATTTGTCGATCTGCTGGGAGATTCTGAATTCTTCTTTGACAAGAAGTGGCACCTCTTGACCCTGCTGGGGAAATACCAAACCTCTAGGGAGTTCCAAAATGTGACGCAGACTATCCTATCTGAAGAAGACTGCTGAATGTCACTTTGCAGGAGAATCTCGGCTGGGGAATTCCAAAAGTGAACAAACTGTCTCCTTGAGGGAGACAACCATTTGTTGACTTGCTTGGTGAAATCCTTGTGTATGAACTGTTGTTTCGAAGGAAAAAGTTTCTCCGGAACTTGCAGGGGAAACTTGGGTTCATGCCTTAATGACTTAGGCATTCACAGGATCAAAGCCTGACTTGGCTGTGCAGTTATGATGTAATGTATGCATGAATATTATGATAAAATGCAAAGTGAATGTGAATAGAATTGTCGCGGATGTAAAATCCTAAGATACGACTTGAACTTTTGTTGATCAGAAGATGTCCTCCTCTTGCAGTTCGAACTCTGTTGGGAATACCTGGTTATCAGTTGTCCGCTGTCCGAAATGAGTAATATGAATTGAAGTGAAGATCCGTCATCGGGAGATGTTCGCAAAGCGACCTCATGGGGAAAACTTGGTTCCCGGAGTCTCAACCGTTCTCGGAGCAACTGTTTGCATTCTTCCTATTGTTTGTAAACCTTAGAAAGAAATTTCACCTTTATTTTTGCAAGTAAATTCATTTTTATTTTATGAAAACATTTGTTTCAAGAAATTGACTGTTTAAACTTAAAATGTATTCCAAGAAACTGAATAAGACTAGATTGCAAAGGAAAGCACAAGGCTCAAATTATTATATATGGAATGGTAATCAGCCAAATGCTTGATTCCATGGAGTATTTACAAAGTTGGAAATTGGTAATTTTCGGAAAAAGGGCTACGATGAAACGTGACGACCGTTATCTTTCCCTTCCACTCAGAGTTGCGCTATATTCGTGCTTCGTAGAAGATGACCTACTGCTGATGAACACTCCGCTATGGATTTTGAATGATCAAGTTTGTCCTGAACACAGTTACTTGCCATATATCCCTAACTTTTGCGTAAACTACCCCTTTCGGGTTTTAAGTCTACCGGGATTGATTTTTTTTTTTTTTATGTCTCTAACTTTTACCTGAATCGCCCTTTCGGGTTTTCGATTCACCGAGACGCTCTTTTTTGCCTAAGTCGCTCTTTACGAGTTTTCAACTTAGCGAGCTGTTCTTTTGTTTATTTAGGCGAAGTATTTCTTGACTGCGTCGACGTTCACAGGACGGGTGAATTCTTCTCCATCCATAGTCGTGAGTATTAAGGCTCCTCCTGAGAAAGCTCTCTTGACCACGTAGGGGCCGTCATAATTGGGAGTCCATTTCCCTCTCGAATCTGTGAGAAAAGATTGAATCTTTTTGAGTACAAGGTCGCCTTCTTTGATTGTGCGAGGTCGAACCTTTTTGTCGAAAGCTTTCTTCATTCTTTGTTGATATAGCTGTCCGTGGCATAAAGCTGTCATGCGCTTTTCTTCGATTAAGTTCAATTCATCGAATATGCTTTGACACCATTCGGCTTCTGTTAATTTTGCCTCCATCAAAACTCTCATTGATGGAATCTCAACTTCTATAGGTAGGACTGCCTCCATGCCATATACAAGGGAGAAAGGAGTTGCTCCAGTCGAAGTACGTACTGATGTACGGTAACCATGAAGAGCATACGGGAGCATTTCATGCCAATCTTTGTAAGTGATGACCATCTTCTGAATGATTTTCTTGATGTTTTTGTTAGCTGCTTCTACAGCTCCATTCATCTTTGGTCTGTAAGGAGATGAGTTGTGATGTTCGATCTTGAATTCTTCACAAAGCTCCTTCATCATTTTGTTATTCAAATTTGACCCATTGTCAGTGATTATCTTGCTAGGAATGCCGTAGCGACAGATGATGTGATTCTTGATAAACCTGACGACAACTTGTCTTGTAACGTTTGCATATGAAGCTGCTTCAACCCATTTGGTAAAATAGTCTATGGCTACCAAGATGAAGCGATGTCCGTTGGACGCTTTTGGTTCGATCATTCCAATCATGTCGATTCCCCACATGGAGAAAGGCCAAGGGGAAGAGAGTATGTTGAGAAGAGATGGTGGCACATGAACTCTATCGGCGTAGATCTGGCATTTGTGACACCTCTTTGCGTACTGGTAGCAATCTGACTCCATCGTCAGCCAATAATATCCTGCTCTCAGTATTTTCCTTGTCATGGTATGTCCATTGGTGTGAGTACCAAAGGAACCTTCATGTATTTCTTTCATGAGTATTTCTGCTTCTTTTCTGTCAACGCATCTGAGCAGAACCATGTCGAAGTTTCTCTTGTACAGAACATCTTCATTCAAGAAGAATCTACAAGCTAACTTTCTCAAAGTCTTTCTATCTTTCTTTGACGCCCCAAGAGGGTACTCTTGCTTTTGAAGAAAGTTCTTGATGTCGTGATACCACGGTTTGTCGTCGATGATTGCTTCTACTGTGAAAACATGAGCGGGCCTATCCAGGCGCATAACATCGATCCGAGGAATGTCATTCCAATGATTTATCCTAATCATGGAAGAGAGTGTGGCTAATGCATCAGCCAAATTATTTTCTTCACGAGGAATGTGATGAAAATCTACCCTGTTGAAGAATGGTAACAATCTTCTCGCGTAGTCTTTGTAAGGAATTAGTCCTGGTTGGCGTGTTTCCCATTCTCCTTTGATTTGATTGATGACCAAAGCAGAATCTCCATATACATCCAAGTGTTTGATTCTTAGATCCATGGCTTCTTCGAGACCCATGATGCAAGCTTCATATTCGGCCTCATTGTTTGTGCATTTGAAAGTTAATCTGGCAGTAAATGGAATATGGGTACCCTGAGGTGTAACAATGATTGCCCCAATTCCTCGTCCATAAGCATTGACAGCTCCATCAAAGATTAAGCCCCACTGGGATCCTATCTCAGGTCCTTCGTCTGGTAGTGGCTCGTCGTGATCTTTCATCTTGAGGTACATGACGTCCTCGTCCGGAAAGTCAAAACTGGTTGATTCATGACCATTGAGTGGGTGGTGAGCCAGGTGCTCAGCTAGAATGCTTCTTTTCACGGCCTTCTGTGCGTGATACTCAATGTCATATTCTAATAACAACATCTGCCAACGGGCAATTCTCCCGGTTAAGGCAGGCTTCTCAAATATGTACTTGATTGGATCCATATGAGAGATCAAACAAGTAGTATGTCAAATCATGTACTGGCGGAGACGTTTGGCAGCCCAGGCCAAAGCACAACACGTCTTCTCGAGCATGGAGTAGCGGGATTCACAGTCAGTGAATTTCTTGCTTAGGTAGTAGATGGCATGCTCTTTTCTTTTTGTCTCGTCTTGCTGTCCAAGGACACAACCCATGGAGTCTTCTAAGACGGTTAAGTACATTATCAAAGGTCTTCCTTCCACTGGAGGAGACAAGATGGGTGGTTCGAGCAGATATTCCTTAATGTTGTCGAACGCTTTCTGACAATCGTCTGTCCAGACGCAACTTTGATTTTTTCGTAGAAGTTTGAAAATAGGAGCGCAAGTTGCTGTCATGAGATATATGAATCTCGAGATGTAATTCAGACGTCCAAGAAATCCTCTAACTTGTTTCTCGGTTCTGGGTGAAGGCATTTCTTGAATTGCCTTGACTTTGTCTGGATCTACTTCAATTCCTCGTTTGCTGACAATGAAACCAAGGAGTTTTCCTGAGTAGACACCAAAGGTACACTTGTTGGGGTTCAGGCGAAGCTGAAACTTTCGTAAGCGTTGAAATAACTTTGTCAGATTCTGTATGTGATCTTCTTCATTTTCTGATTTGGCAATCATGTCGTCCACATAGACTTCCACTTCCTTATGCATCATGTCGTGGAAAAGTGTAGTCATGGCTCTTTGATAAGTTGCCCCTGCGTTCTTTAGTCCAAAAGGCATAACACGGTAGCAGAACGTGCCCCAGGGGGTGATGAAAGCTGTTTTTTCCATGTCTTCAGGTGCCATTTTGATTTGGTTGTATCCTGAAAATCCGTCCATGAACGAGAACACTTTGGATTTTGCTGTACTATCTACCAACATATCAATATGTGGTAAAGGAAAATCATCCTTAGGGCTAGCTTTGTTCAAATCTCTGTAGTCGACGCACATGCGGACCTTTCCGTCTTTCTTAGGAACGGGAACAATGTTAGCTAACCACTGAGGGTATTCTGAAGTGACGAGGAAACCTGCGTTGATCTGCTTTTGAACTTCCTCTTTGATTTTCATGGCCATCTCCGGATGAGTTCTTCTTAATTTTTGTTTGACCGGAGGGCATTCTGCTTTTAATGGCAAGTGATGCTCCACTATACTGGTATCCAACC